>NW_008624609.1:0-815 GCF_000691845.1 Merops nubicus | reverse complement strand
TTGTCATTAACTCTTTTCTCTTTACATTATGTTGTGGATTATTCTGACTGAATTTACCCGCCTTGTGGCCAATGAAGAGAAACTACATTCCAGAGGCTATTTACTGCCAGCTTTTTGCCACCTGATTTTATTAAAATTTCTCTTGCAAGATCAAATTATTTCTAAAAGTCTGCATGAAGATCTCTTCAGAAAATAATGAAAGTATCCTAATGATCACCAGGTATTTAATTAAGAAAAGGGTTTCATCTGATTCATTGCTTGCTTGTTTGGTTTTGTGAACAGAGATCTACTTTGAATGAAAAAAAAAAAATTGAAAGAGAACACTAAATTCTTATACATCAGGTGGAATTAATAAATTAACACTTTCAGTGTTAAGTACAGGCTTTTCTCTTTGTCATATGAGGAGGCACGTGCATCATGGCAGAGATCTTGGCCGATACTAGATACGTAAGTGCATATGAGAGCAGGGAAATGGAAGACAATCAGCATAGAACTTTTGTCTCTTATTTATCCTTCAATAATTGATATCTAACAGTATGGTTCCCTAATGAATTCAGTCATGGCATTAGCACTTCCCTCTTCATCGGCCAGAGAATTAAATTAAAATAATTTTTATCTCACCATTCTGCAGATTCTCATATATTATCCATTCATACCCACTCTCCAGTGATTTAAACACTACAGTGACGTACAGAAGACCAGAAGAATATCACACTGTTAAATTCCATGTCTGAACACAACGAGGAAGGCAGGTTACTCAATCAAAGCCACCACAGAATAATTAAAATATTTTAAAATATTTATTTTCTTATATT
>NW_008624608.1:0-16062 GCF_000691845.1 Merops nubicus | reverse complement strand
CCCGGGGTAAGAATTTAGGCTCACCCTCGCTGGAGACCGGCGATAATCCGGTGGCTACATTTTTATTTCGCATTTAGAAAATAGTTAGCTTTTAATATAAGAGCTTTAGGAGGAGAAATATCCAGAAAACAACGGCTGTGGCCTGTTCTGGTTAAGGCTATTAGAAAGAGTAGCTGGCTGGGTTATCTTATAATGGCACTATTATGTCATCTCTGTAACTAATGATGTTACAGTTTAAGTGGGATTTGGCTTCACAGGTGACTGTATGCTGTTAAAAGTTTCCTTCTGTGGGCTGTGACTTTAAGAAGCCGTTTGTTTTTTAGTCTTGCCGTTGCTGTATAGACGCAGTTGCAGTCTTCACAGCTATTTCTGATGGAGAGCGGTTATGAAACAAGTGCTTTGAAAGATGCTAAAAAAAAAAAGCTTCATCTACCTCAGCTGTCAAGTTTTTGTTTAATAATTTATAGTTTGTAATATGAGTTAGTCATACAAGTAGGCGAGCTTTGGGGGTTAATATGGAACGATACCTTCTCAGTAGGTGCAGTAATCAGAACCAGCTTCTGTGGCAGGTCTCTAATCTACTCTAAAATGCATGTGTTCTGTGGTTAGACTTAACGTTCGTGTTAGGTAGACTACTGAAGGGATACCGTTCCTGTTCAGAGCCTGTAAAAATAAATCCCTGGCCTGTGCAATGCTCCTAGAATAGCTCTGTAATAAGAGCATAGTAAAGCATGTGGTAGCAAGTTTATTGTGATGCCTTCTAGTGTGTTCTGATGAAGTCAGGTGACTGGGGCTGATTTTGCCAAGTTTCAGACTGAACTCTTAACATGCAGTGCTTAAGCACTGTTTTGAAAAATTACCCTTTATTTGAGAGACAAGAGCCCCTTTCTGATCTTCTAATTTAATTCAATCTGATGGCGTGTTCAAGACAATTCAGTAATGTCAATGAAAGAAAACGTTTTTTTTTCTGTGAGTTTATATCCTGTTAGGATACTGTCGGATCAGTGCTGTTGTGGTATTTTGCAATATTAACCTTCAGTAAAACTGTCTGGGTGGGGAAAAATCGCCTATTGACTCAGTTAATGCTTAGCTCTGAAATACTTATATAAGTAACCCATTTTACAGTACTTAAGACTGCTTAAGAGCTACTTAAGAGACCCTAAACAAACTTTGTGGCAGTGTTTTCAGGATCAGACCTCTTTTCTGAACTTTTCTAACATGCTCTAAGAAACTTGTGCCTGTGTTAGGCGAGAAAGGTGTTAAACAGGAGAGTGATATAAATTGAAAACTTGCCAAAGACCAGAGCTTCCTGTTCTCTGTGTGAAAACTCCCGATAGTGGCAAGGGGAAGTTCAGCAACAAAGAAACTTCAGACATTGGAGGACGTATGCTTGGTTGACTGACTCTCTTTTTGCCTTAAAACCTTCTGCTTTTCAGGAAGTTGTTGGAGGTGGTGAGTTTTGTTTCTGGACTGGCTTTTGCCACATCAGTTTGCTGTATAGTTCTGCTGTGGTCAGACAAAACGTAAAGCAGAAAGTGTGAAAAACATGGCGTGTGGTGCTAACAAGGATGAGCTCTTCGTACCAGAGTGCGAAAAGGCTGGTGGCTCTTCTTTTTAGCCATGCAGTTCAGTTGTCCAACCGATAATAGAACTTTACACTGCTAGGCCTCTCCAAAGATTAAAAGCAAAAGCTATCTTTAAATGTGAGTTAGGTAACTACTGCCTTCCTGGTAGATCCTTTTAATGAAGTAAGCAGACTTCATCAGCTGTGTCAAATTCCTGCAGAGAACTAAAATTATAACTTTTGTGCGGTTGTCACTGGGAAGAAGAGCGTGGTGTATCTTGGGATTCCCGCCCCCAAAAAATCATTTGTTAGTCATCTGGTTGTTCCCTCTGCAACTCAAGGGAGAATGTTGTAAATGTACAAATGACCTTGCTGGCTTGTGTTAAAGCCTTTGTGGCTCAACAGCACACCTCCATGGGTGCTTAATACCATCTAGTCCACAGAAGAATGTAAGGTCAGGCCATGCACGCAGTGATCTTCCCCAGAAACTGTCCCAGGTCTCAGCACTCTGTGGTTTAAAAGCCTGAGCTATGAATGAACACATCAGGATGCTTTCTGAACCCATCTAAATTCTTGGCACCTGCTGTATTCTTTGGCACGGAGTTCTGCAGCTTAACTACATTTTATATGAAGAGCTGTTGTCTTAAGTTGTTTGTTTGTGTGTTTGTTTTTAACCTGTCATCAGCTGGTTTTGTTCGACAGTTGGGATCTTTGTATTTGAATTCTTTAGTTCCTCCTAGGTAGTTTTTTGAATCTTAGTTGTTCTTGGTCATCAAGAGTAAGTGACCATAGTCT
This sequence comes from Merops nubicus, assembly GCF_000691845.1. Taxonomy (NCBI): domain Eukaryota; kingdom Metazoa; phylum Chordata; class Aves; order Coraciiformes; family Meropidae; genus Merops; species Merops nubicus. Next base: position 13,703 of record NW_008624608.1, on the reverse strand, counting down.
GTATCCTTTTCAGCTGCACTGATGCATAACAGAGTATTTTGTGTTTTGATTGCCTGCTATGCAATGATTTGTCAGCCATGTGAGTTTGCATAAATGTTTTCTTTGATGTGCTGTGAATGCATATTTATGTAAGCTGTTTGTTGTTGGCCCTCTGTTCCTAAAAAATACCTCCTTTTGGTTAGTATTGGCAAAACATGCCCCCTCAAATGCTTTGCCTGTTGGCTCAACAGTGAGTACCCAGTGATTCAACATTAGATGTTGAAAGTGTTGAGCTGAAAGGATTGCTTTTGAGAAAACCCAGTCAGTTTCTGCCTGATAATCAAGTACAATAGGAAGAGCAGCAGCTGAAGAAACTGGTCTTGGCTAGTATGATACTATGTGATGAGAAGCAGGTATAGTTCTATATTCAGCAGCGTCAGAAACTTTGCTCCTTATGTTATACTTTGTGTTTTGTATTGCCTAACTGTACCTTCATCTACTATAAAGCCTTGGTTCCTGTCCTCGTAGAATATCCTCTCAAATTGTTCTGAGAATTTCTGTCTTTTATTGGCAGAACTGTTAGCTCAGATTCCCACTGTATTGTGCAAAGCTGTCTTTGAGATGTCTTGGCCTAATGGATCAACTAAGTAATACTGTATTCTAAATCTGTTGTAACCTTTGCTTCTGATGTTTTTTATCAGAAAGGTGCTGAATATTGTACAACTTCAAGCTGTTATAAGACGTACAGGAAGGCACTGAGGTAGGCTAGTGTGGTGACTGTAGTTCTTTGGCAGTTCTGGCTTAAGCAGCTCCCAGCTGCTTGTGTTCTTCTGACCTCCATGCTAACATACCTGTTTGTGCAGCTGCTTGTTGATCCACAGCTGCTTGTTGATCCAGACTGTGGAAACTCATCCAAATGAGATGCAGCCCAAGAAGGGGGGGATGGAAACAACCAGCCAAACCCCAACGTAGTTATTTTTCTGATGAATTCATTTCTGTAACCTGTTCACGCAGAGTACGCGCAGTCGTGCTGACGGATGCAGTGCAACGGATGGTGACATGGGTGGAAAAGAGTGTCAAGGGGCTGCCTAAGCAGCTCTCAGTGGGTATGAAACCTTAGTCACAGATGAATGGGAGTCCCTCTTGATTTCAGTGGCAACTCTTCCTGTCTGCCTAAAAGTCTTTCTGTGACTTCAGATGATAATAACAATTCAAGAACTGCAGCAGTCAGTGCAAATCAATGCATATTTTCCCTGAGGTAGCAATGGTTTGCATGCAGAGAAAGAAGAAAAAAAAAAAAAAAAAGGGCCAAATACTGAAAAGCAGCAAAAGAATAATTTTAAATGGAAGATATTTTACAAATGATTGAATGGAAGAAAGTGTGCTTCATACATCAAATTGCTGCCTGGACTGGAACAGATGAGTGTAAGGTAAAGTTCAGTGTTGAAAGGCTGGATGTACAAATTCCAGTTTTTGACAAATGAGTATCTTCAAATGATTATTTTGAGCATCGATACTTTACAGTACACTCAGAAAATACACATTTTATTTTACACAAATGCTCAATCCAACTGTCTTCATCCTCATAATTTCAGGATTACTAGAGGCATGTATAGAGAAATATAGTGCTGTTGCTATTAATATGACAGCAGGCATATTTTTGAGCTACTTTGACACTGTTTCACAGTGAATATCAAGGCATTAGGGCAGCCATACAATCTAGATTGTGGCAATGCAGGTGCTAGTCTGTCTGTAACTTCATGATCGAACAGGGACAGCTGAAAAACAGTCTTGTGGCTCTTGTCCAGCTTTCAATGCTTGTTTGTTCTTAATGGAACTCTTATTTTAAACAAAAATGTTGGTTTTGGTTTTGTGTATGTGTTGGTTTTTTTTCCCAAAATTGAATAATTTAATTCTAGTATAGACTACTTCTATGTGAAAGAGAAATGTGTTGATTAGATTGAAAGACATCTCCAGGAAAGGTATTGAAGATGAGAGGCTGAACTCCTACAGTCACTGTCAGCATTCAAGAGAGAATATATGAAAAAGTCTGTTAAAATAATTGAGATCTTCACTTAGGAGCAGCGGTTGGCATGCTGGTGAATTCCCTGCAAATATAGTATGCATAAATTGTTTATTATTGTGTATTTCATGTACAGTATCTCTGTCTTTCAGGAAATGGAGGATAAGGTGATCAGCCCAGAAAAAGTTGAAGAAGCGAAATTGAAAGCACGATATCCTCATCTGGGCCAGAAGCCAGGAGGCTCAGACTTCTTGAGGAAGAGGCTTCAAAAAGGAGTGAGTTTGTTATCGTATGGACAAGAAATTCAGAAATTCCTGTATTTGTGTTTTGTTTGTTGGTTTTTTTTTTCCCTACTCCGTGGGCTTTTGCATGAGTAAGAATGCTAAGAAATTTACACTTTGTTTGTGAAAGCACAAGGAACAGAAATTTGTTTCCTCAAAACAAACACCAAATTGGCAGGACAGCTGCTTACAGCAGAGTGGCTCAACTGCACTTTTTAGAAAAAATTAAACACAGAATCTGTCTCAGTGCTGCTGTGATAGATTTCATAAAAACACATCATAGTAAACGGGAAGGGTCAGAACCTCATCCCTGTTTTGTACTGATCTTGCCCATTCTTATGTCCTCAAAACATACATCCATGGTTATTACCCACGTTTAGCCCAGGAAGGCTCAGTGTGCCCTGTGGCACCAGGCGCCGTCTGACGCCAGCGGCGCGAGGGCGGCAGCAGAATTCCCAGTGTGCACCCTAACCAAAAAGCAATGAGAGAAGAATGAAGAGCGAGTTGGTATCTCAGTATTGGTTCACATGTCACCAGCGTCTCTTATTTTCTTAGTTATTCAACTGGGTTTTTTCATTTAATTATTCATAAAGTGATTACGTAATGCCTTTCAGGCATTCTAGAGCTCTGTTTTTGGAATAATCCTAGTATATCACAGCTTCTGATGGTGCTGTCACACTTTTTTTTTTTTTTTTCCCCTGCTATTGTCTAGGCCTTCTGAGTGCACACAATGATTCCAAGTATAAATCCTTCCCAAACCAGCTGTTGGAGTTCAGTGCTGATTTAATTCTGTGCTATCTGGTAACATCTCCTGGGAATTCTTACCATTGGCAGGTTTCTTTGGATAAGCTTTCTCTCATAAGTTGGAGTCTATACAGCGTGATGAATGACTGCTTGGAATGGGCAGGTGGTAGATTAGGTGGCTCCTTTTGTGAGTTATACTGTTGTGTGGTCAAAGGCAGCCTAAATGAGATTTCAGTGGGTTTGGTGTATGCGTAGACACGAAGGAAGGGAGAAGGTAAGTGGGTGTTGTGATAATTCAGGAGAGCAGACCAGCATCCACTCACTAAGGATTCATGGCCATAAAGGAATGATGGCTGCTTGCACTCACAGTGCAAACGTGAGGCAAACTCACCACTAACAATAACAATCTGTGCAGTGTCTTCATCTTGATTATAGCACTATTTCATGCAAAGGCCTTTGCAGCCTGTATTTTCAAATTTGAGCAGAGGTAGAGCAACGAGCATCTGAATGGCTGCTACGGTGAAGGATGGCATAAAGTTGTGGATTCCAATTTGTAATCTGCCTTCTTCAGTTTTCTGTTTCTGATGCGTGGGTAATAACTTTCATCCATTTTAGTTCTTAATATTTTTGTTAATGTGCTCAGTGTCTTAAATGAGGAAGCATCTTTATTTGATATAGATGCCTGATATACTTCAGGCTGCCTGGACTGCTGAAGTTTAAAATAGTGAGGATAATGAGTGTTCTTTCAGAGAGTGTTTATGACATGAGGACACCTGGACAGACATAGGCAGTTTGAAAGGGATGTTGAAATACAGGCCATCTATGAGGAGCCGGAGTAAATCAGAGGAAAATAAAGGAATAAGGTAAAGGAAGAAATGGCATGATATTCTAATGCATGAAAGATGGTAGGTGTTCTTAGATATTCTTCTAAATGTATGTAGTCAACTGTAGCCCAGATTTGCTTCTATTTGGCAGCTTGGACACGTTCTGCCCATTGACATTTTCTCTTCAGAGATGTTTGCTTTGGGTGCACGCACCGTTGTTAGGGCACTTTCTCCAGAGTAAGAGTACAAGGAGAGAACCTTGCCACACCATGCTTCTGTAGAAGGATTCTATTTGGTGTCTGCCAAGAGCAGTAACACATCAGAAGACTGAACAATTCTGTTATTACTCCGATGCTGTTTGAGCGTTTCTTTTGGTTGCTTCAGTTTTGAAGGGCAAAATACGAAACACTTTTTCCAGGTCAGATCATGTTATAACTTGAGGTCTACTCTGCAGATGCAGTGCTAGAACATTGTGGTGTATATAGGGATTACACCACCAAAAGGATTGAGTTGGGAAGGTTTATGAGTAAGTGTGTGGCTCAGATGTTGTGCTGACTGCATGGGAAGAACAGATTTGGTAACTTTAGGGGCCTGGCAGGGAACATGTAAAGCCTTCTTCCAGAGGCTTTGCAAAAAAGAGCCTCCCCCCTCCTCCCTTAGGTAAAGACCTGTTAAGTCAGATGTTCAAATTACTTCTCTCTAACAACTGCTGCTACTGAACATTTTGCAGCTGGTTAGAACTAACACAAAATAAAGAGCATGGTAGTAACAGGCTGTCTGGAAGCACCTAAACATAGCAGGTAGTGGTAGCTGTTGTTCAACCGACTGAGGAATAGGACTGTATAAAGCTAACAAGGGAGTGTTCTCTTTAGAGTTGATTTGACTGTAAGCAGCAGTTGCCAGTGTGAATCTTTTTACTGAATCTAATTTTTTTGGCTTCCTGTGACAATCTTTTCAAATTGTTGGGTTACAAGTGCCTTATCAGTACACCATATAGTAAAATGTAAACAAAGTACAACTTTTCCTGCAGAACATGTCAATGAGCAGTTTGAAGACTTGACACAGACCTTGGATGAAATTCCATGCCTCATCTTACCATGATGCAGATGAATTACAACAGTCATTTGGTTTTAATATCTATAGATAACTTAATATATTGAGGAATCTGACAATAAAAAAAGAGCTGTTGAAGGTAATGGTAATAACAATTTGCTGAAATATTAAGGAACACTGTTCTAGGTATTAAAATGGTATACTCACTTTTGTATTCAGAAGAGCCTTGGAATATGGAATAAGAGTTTCCTTCACACAGTGCTTTCCAGAAGGACCGCACAGTAGATTTGACTCAGCTAAATAATTGGTTTGGGAACTTCAGGGATTACAGCTTCACTGTTTTAATGTATGCAGATAAGAGGTTTTCTTCTGAGCATGCAGTTTCGTGCTGCTTTGATCTTCTGGTATGATAGAGCAGACTCTGTTCTCCAGGTTTAGTTCATGCGTTGTTTGGTTATTCTGTGTAGCAGAACTTGTTCACTGCAACAAAATTTACAAACCCCAAGGTTTTACTTGAGGGAGACCAGAGCTCTTAGGAGAAACAGGGCAAAAATAATGTTCAAGTATGGTGTGAGTTTAATGGTATGTATAGAACCTTAACTGTATACTTGCCTGTGAAGAGTTTACCTCTGTGCACTTAATGTATGAGATTATTTTTTAGAACAAAAATTGTCATAGAGCTTTCTTGCCAAATAGGAAAGATTTTATACTGGTCTTAAAACTTAGATAATTCAGTGTATGCAGTTGATAAGATTGCAGGCTTTTAAATATGTGTGTTTTGTCTTCTAGCAAAAATACTTTGATTCTGGTGATTACAACATGGCTAAAGCAAAGATGAAGAATAAGCAACTGCCTACTGCAGCTCCTGACAAGACAGAAGTCACTGGTGACCATATTCCTACTCCACAGGATCTCCCACAGCGGAAACCGTCTCTCGTTGCTAGCAAGCTGGCTGGCTGACGAGAAGAGCTGAACTGCATGATTATTCTCATTCCTGTTATTTCTCCTTAATAGTTATTTCTCACCCTCACATCCCCTTTTTTCTTTCTTACACTAAATCATGAGACTGACAGCTTTGCAGGTAGCGATAGCATGTGCTGCTATTGTAAGGGAGTACTGTTAAGAGTTAAAACGTGTAGTATTTGGACTAGTTGAGAACAATGCACTGATTAAAAAGGACAAGTTTGGTTAGAGCAATGTAATCTACTTGAAAATGTACATATTGCCCATTTCCTAGTGTAGGACTGGTTCCAGCAAGTGACATCGCAAGTTTTACAACTTCCAATGTTTCTGCTTTTGTTACTTCATCTTAATTACAGCATATTTGTATTTAATATAACCTCCAGTTGTGTTGGGTTTTTCTTCTGTGTTTGAATTTGTTGTCTAAAATTAGAGGTTTAGACCACAAGTTGCTAGATGGTAAAGCATGTATAAAAAACAAAGACAGGGCTCTGATTGAATTTTGTTTCTGCTTTTGAACTTGAACGGCCTTAAACCTGTTTCAGCTTTAACAATAGAGTTTTTACTCGGGCAATATTTGCCCATTCTGGTGTAACTCTTGTGAATCTAGTGCTTATTGACAACTGCCTGTTGAAGCTGGTATTTTTTTCAGTTCCATAGCTTAGGACACACTTTTGTTGAAGATGTGAACGAAGTGTGCATGTGCATAGACTGTTGAATTCACTTTTGTGCCATTTTTGTAAATACAATAGTTTTGCACAACCTTTTGCAAACGTCTATTAGTTTTACATTTTAAAAAGCAGATAATGTGCCAATCAAAGCACAAGTGATTCTGTATCTTTCAAAATCTTGTCCTGAAACGAAGAGCCCTAGAATCTTGCTACCGAAAGTAAAAATTGTGTACCTGAAATTTGTGAAACGTTCACATTTACACTTCACTCAGCCTTATGCTTTTGTGGTTATCTAGTTTGTTTTGCAGCAATGTCCCGCGTTCAGATCAAAATCTGGAATTTGTACCTGTGTTTGGAGGCAAGTGCCCTTTCAGTTCAGCAGCTCTTTAAGCTTTTAAAGCTGAAATGCTCTGTCTGATCACATGGAAGATAGATAAATATGCTGTCCTAGAGAGTTTCCTGTGTGGCAAACACCAAATCTGGGCTTGCTGAAGTTTGATACACAGTTGTCTTTGGGGTCTTTTAGGCTTCTGGAAGTAGAAGGGTATGATTTTTTTTTTTTTCCTTGGACTCCTAAAGCAGTAGTAAACTATGTCCTTTTCTCCTTGTTCTACAGCAGCCCCTCACTAGCTTTGGGGAAACAAAGAACTGGAAGTGGTATTTATGCAGTGACCTACTGAGAAATAGGTGACTCTTATGTCAGAAAATAGGGATGAACTTCTGGTCATCTTTATGATGCAGGTTGTAAGTACTAGATTGACAAAATACATAGTTGATATTAGACAGGTAACATGCATTTAAAAACGTTTTTGTTCAAAGTCAGAATATTACAAGTGCAGTATGATCCATAATGAAAATTGGCTGCATATAGATTCTTTGGGATTATAAGAAAATCTTTTAGAAGATCAGTTTACTGAATACCCTTTTCTTTGACGAAGCAGTTCTGAAACAGCCTAATAAAAATAAAGAACCAATGTGGGTGTTTTAAGAAAGAGACACTCTTAAAGGTGCATGTTTTTAGAAGGATGTGCTTTATGGTGACATACTCAGAAAGGTCTTGCAGAATAAAGGACTGCTAGTCAAAAAGAACGCTGGCCCATATTTTCTGCAATGCTGTTTTGTAAAGGTAAATGTAAGAATATGGTTAAAAGAAAATGAATAATTTTAAATTTAGTCCTGTTCTGATCAGAACATGAGCAAAGTATATTGGTGTCTTCAGAGAAGTCATTCCAGATAATTTTGAAACTGCTAACCTGATTCTAGTCCGTATAGCCCTCTTCTAGTAATTAAATGGGCTCTGTCAAGCCTGTCCTTATTCCTTATCCTCCACTAATGTTATAAAGGATTTGTGATTTTTGCAGAACAGGTTGATGAAATGGACCTACTTCTTCAAGAGAGAAATTAGGCTGGGAGAATAACAAGGAAGCAGGATATATTGAAGCAAACTGCTTTTTATAGATGTTTGTCCTTTTGTGAAAATCCTTCTTTATTTTTGTATGCATAAATGAAATTGAAACTTAATGACAGGACTGGGCCTGAAACAAATTTTGAACAATTTAAGGTGACTTGCTGTGTATTGTCTGGTGAGACTATTGTTCAGCTCACATAAGGTGTGCTGTCTTGATGTTTGGGAAGGTTTTAAAAAATAAGCCATTTAAATTTAAACATTCCACTCCCTTAGCTACAACTCAGCTTGTCCTGCTGGATGGACAACAGAAGCTCTTCCGATCTTCACTCTATTGACCTGCAATTCTTAAGATTACTACAAATTCAGCTCTGAATATATAATCCATGTGTATATTTGAAGTACTGTAATACTAACTAGGTCAATGACTGATTATGAGCCTTCACATCTGACAGACCTCAGCAGCAGGCACAGCTTTTTTTTGAATCTATATACTGCATAAATTCTAAGTCCAGTAATCACTTAACAGTAAATCAAACATAACTGCAGATCGATGCTTACTTTCAGCTTACTCCAGCAAGATAACTCAGCTATCCAAACTTATGTACATAATGTATGATATGAGTTTTACCATTTGATAATTGCCTTTTTCAAAGAAAACCTGTCCACACCGTAGACTGGCAGTCCCTTTCATATCTTACCTTTAAAGATAGACAGTGTTTAGTTACTAGGATATAGTACTCAATAGGCTTATAAAAGCATATAGCACCAACATTTTATTTGAGATAGTTAAGTGGATTAATTACAACTTCACAGATATGTCCCCAAATCTGTTGCACCAAAGGCTTCCCTCTCATTGTTCTTGATGTAGTAGGACAGTGTTTGTGTAAAGGCCACAGGAGTACATTTTGTTGGACATATTTACACCCAGTCGAGATGTTAAGGTGATAAAAATGTCAATTGTTCTTTACAAACTTACACATTGTATAGTATACAGAATAAATTGATCTACTTAGTTTTTATTGCAATGTGGAGGTTTGTCTCGTCTTTACTGTGGTTTCCTAAAAGATACTTCGGTATTCTCTATGGAGCATTTCTAAAACCTAAAATCTTGCTACTCTGTATCATTAAAAATATGACTGGGCTTTTGTTTCTAGTACGTTAGACTACAGAATTACTTTAATGTAATCACATTTATATATATTTCAGTGCTTATTTTTCTAATAAGGCAATTAAAGCTTATTGTTTGAAAACTCCGTAACAGATGGTTGTTTTGGTCCCTTGCACTGAGTGAAAGGGGATATCTGGGAATTAATTTGGCATATAGAAGTTTGCATTGCTATAGACTATTGGCCTGAATAGTGCAACCTTCCCAAGAAATAAAGATGCAGAAAAAAGTCTGAATTATTTCATATTCAGACTGTGACATGTCTGATCTTTGTGCAGCTTCAAGATGCATGTGGTTTATTTACACAGCTAAATCAAGGTCATAGTAACACCCTCTGTACTCTGCATCTCCAACAGACTGAGGAGAAAAGTGTCCCATCTAATTAGCATCATTCAGATGCCATGCTGAGGCAGTGCCAGGGCTGCACTAGTGCTGCCATTAATAACCTAAAGTAGCTCACCTGAATCTCTGCATGGGCAGTGGCATCAATCTCCAGGCAAAGACAAACCATTTAAACACAGGCTTATTGCCCAAATCTGTTTCTAATTGGAGCTGGGGCAGGTAAACTTGCACAGACCTGCACTCAGAGGATCTTTGCACTTGGTGGCTGTGCTCGTGGAATGTGACCACACTATTTAGGAGGGAGGCAAGGTTGCAGTAAGTTGTTTATCTGAGGGCTGGGGGGCTTTCTATGAGCTTGGGCAGGGCAGACTAGGGGAGCATGCAGGCAGGGTGAATGCTGTTGTTTGCTTACTTTCTTAAAGTGGAGTGGGGCTGTGAATGTCTGGTTTGATTATTCCTTCTTTAGCACAAGCAAGCTCCACCCTCTTTCAGATGCACATCTTTAGCTTTTTCATCCCAATTTCTGGCATCTATAGATGCAGAGTAACTTGAAATCTGAACACTTCCGTGCTTATTCAAAGCATTTATTTACATTAAATATTTATCTTGAAAATGTTTCTGGAGTGCTACCACACACAGACAGCCTTGAGCTCAAGTAAAGTGCTTGAGAAAGCTTTAGGGATGGGTGACTGAATTGTCCTGTCTTTCTCAGGCAATACATCTTTGTTATAACAAGGATGCTGCTTGATGTATGTTTGTGACAAATATTCATGGATATATATATAGCAGGCACAGAAGTCTGGTTACTTATGGCTTTGGAAAATACTGAGACAGCCTCCATGGGTTTCAGATATATGTTTATTTGGCTTAAAATGGGAAGGTTAAGTAAATTTGACAATTTTTTTAGAATAATCAAATAGCTGTCATTGACACTCCTGGTACAGGGAGTCTCCACAGAGACTGGATTCAACCTCTGCTGGTACTTCTGGCTGTGCTAGTAAGGTACGGATGTTTCCTTACTGAATTTGAGGGAAAAAAAAAAAAGAGGTAAGAGTCTTCCTTGAGAAACAGGATTTGGATTTTTTAAATGCATGGCATTGAAATATATGGCTGAAATTATAAGGATGCTTAAATGAAGGAATGGGAGCTGTAGGTTCTTCTGAACTTCAGGTCTGTTCTCAGGTGATGGTTTTTACAATGATGAAAAAAAAAATGGCTAGTGCATCAAAAAGAAAATACATCTGGGATTTTCCAGAGACAAGAAATCTTCCTAGCATAGGCATAGGTGCATCAGGGCAAGCTTTCTGCAGGGGAACTCCATCATGTAGACTTTGTCTTGTCTTTTCTCCAAGGCCAAAAAAATCTGGAAGTAAATCCCAGGTGTTGCTGGGAGACTACATGTATGGTACATGATTTTCTCTCTTCCTATGTATCTCCTGCAATATATTTCAGAGTTCTTAACTGGTAACTGTTCAATCAGTACTGGCTGAGAGAAGCCCTGTTTGTTTTCTGCAGCCAAAAGTTGCAGGCCTAACCCATGTAGCATTAGAACATTGGAAAGGGTAGGAAAGGGATTTTAGTCTAGGAATTCCTGTTCACTTTGCCTGTCTTTCCAGGGAAAGACACTTGGAGTTAAACTGATGGTCAGTACTGAATATACAATTGCTTTTTTGAAGGAGTGGAGAAGCCCATCCAGTTGCACCACATAAGCCATTTCATGTTTCTTATGGTACTGCTATATATTAATTCTGTGCCTCTAATGATTTCCCTTTTTTGTTTTGCCAACAGAGAATCCACTGCTCACTTGTGCAGCATGACAACAGAATAGGAAGTCCTAATTGAGAAGGGAATTTTTCTGTCACAGTTGAACAGATCATGAATATAAACAGAACATAGATACAAGAAAAAGAAAGAAGACAAATAGTTTTTAGTCAGTTCTGAGTAAAATAAAATAAACTAATCTCAGTTCATAGAATAATTATTTTCTATTCTTTTTTTTGGTGGAGTTCAAATGCAGAATAAAATCCTGCACATGGCCTGTGTCGGCTACATCAGGCATGCATTGTCAGCTGGAATGCCTTGGGATATATGCTCAGAAATTAAATGCCACAAATCATCTTTTGTAAAGATGCTATGCCAGATATGAGATGAGGACATTTGAAATCTTGCCAGCAAATGTTTGATGCAGGAGATTCATCTTAAAGTAATAATTAAGTAGTCAGTCTAGATACATTTCAAACAGGTTGTTTCTTGGCAACTTTCAGTGCCCCCGTTTCCTGTCCTTAATGACAGATTTGAAATCCTGGTTTATGCAAATTGTGTCAAATCATAGCATATTTTGGACTCCAATATCTATTTTTTGCTGGGGCTTATAATTACACTTGGCTCCTGAGCTCCAGCTGTGAATGGCTGATACAGTAATCTGCAGTCCAGGCAAACTGAAATAGTGTCTTTGAGTTTATAATAGGTACCATGCTGAAGAAAGGGTATTAAATATTGGATATGAAGCACCACACAGGGAGAGAGGAGGTTCAGGTCCCTTCTGAAAACAATGCTGTGAGTTCATGGTTCATATGTACAGATTCTTAGATTAGGCCCATTAAAGGGAGATGATCACACTTTTAAATGAACCTTTTGTCACCTTTTAAATGTCACTTTTGTGTTACACAAGAAAGCTGACTGGTAGCTTTAGTGTACATCTCTCTGTTTTGCTGTAGTGTACACGTGAAGAGCAGCTACACAAAATTCTTAGCTAAACCTCTCATGCTCACCCGAGCAGCAATTCACAGGGACCAGTTCTGGGCTTCTCATAGGACTGGGAGCAAGTGCCTCGTATCTGCTGATGGAGTGAGCCTCACAGGTATGGAGCAGTAACAGTAGCTGTTCTTGATCATCCTGGCATACTAGCAGAACATGGGAAGGAAGGTATTTTTAAAATTCAGCTTTCATTAGAGTTTCAACTCTAAACTCTCCCAGAAAACTAATCTTTTTAACCTCTTTTCTGAGTTTGCTCACCTTAATTTACTAGCTGTGAAGACCATATATTTGTGCATACTACAAACAGCTCCAGGCAAGGCTCCATATTTTCATCTCAACTATTTTTCATTTGTGCTTGCTATTCTGTCAGTCTCCTTCAGGTAGCAGCAGGAAAGTACAGCTAGATTATAACATTTAGTGGGAGTGTTTATTTTGGGAGTCAAGATAGCTTTATTTTTGTTTCTGGCTGTTACTATGTTGAGTGATTTTTGTGCAGGTCACCCCTCTCTTTCATGGCCCATTTTCTCTTGTAGAACAGGTTTGTCTATTTCTTTGATAGTCAGGGCAAATTTCAGGGGGAGAACAGATACTACCTACTGAATACAGGGCTGTTACCTAAGCAGTAGAGTTTTGCAGACATGATACCACTTGGGTTCTATTTTGGAGCCCATGGACTGATAGGATGCACTCCCAAGGTGAAAAAGGAAAACCATGGCTAAGTAGTAATTGCTTCAGTTCTGCTGTCAAAAGAACTCTTGCCATAATGTCAGATGTAAATAACATCCACTAACTATTTATAAAGCAATGAGGTGACATCTCAAGACGGAGCCAGCATGTGGATTATGCTTTTCCTTCCCTTTTGACATGGATATTAAACTCTTCACGGATGCCTACCTTCCTTTCTTGGCGAGAACTGGACCTGCTTATTGAAGGAATTCTGTCAGGCCCGTTTCTCTTCAGTGTTTTCAATAGTGGTTTGAATGGTAAAGATGCAATCAAGCTGGAGGGGTTTGTAAGCCAAAATCTGAAGAATGGGATCACAATCAGTGAGAGAAAACAAAACGAAAAAAAGATGTGGAAAACGTCGCACCTGAGAAATACATGCAGAAAAACCCCAGTGGCAGTAATTGTGTGGGTGGTAGGATGACAGCCAGGCACAGAGGCTGCAGTGGGCTGTAGCCCAGGTGGAACTCCAGTAAGATGAGGCTGCTGCACAGAAGGCTCATCTCCCGTTGGCGTCGAGGGCTGCCTGAGAGGAGGGGTCGTTCCGGCACCTGGCGATGCCCGACCTGCGGCGCCTGTGGCACGGGGAACCGCACCTCGGGTGGTGTGCGCGCTGGGAAGCAACCGAATCATAAACGTCCCTGATGAAGAAAAGAGTAACTCCTGCCGTCTAGGAGGGGGAAAAGCGAGCAGGATGGGGGCAGAGGGAGGAATACCGGCTCCTGCACGAGGCGAGGGGGCGCGGCGGGCGGAGCGGGCCGGGCCGGGCCGGC
>NW_008624607.1:0-803 GCF_000691845.1 Merops nubicus | reverse complement strand
TTAATGGGCCCCGGGGTCGTTAATGTTCAGTTATTAGCGTTCAGGGAGGGTTATTAGGGGTGATTAATGGGCTGGGTGGTGATTATTAGGGTTTGTTAATAGCGATTAATAAGTATTAATAGCGATTAATAGCGATTAATGGCTATTCAATAGCTATTAATAGCGACTAATAGCGATTAATAGCGATTAATAGCAATTAATGTCAATAAAGATTAATGGTAATAGCGATTAATAGCAACTAATGACGATTAATGGAAATTAATAGCAATTAATAAAGATTAATAGAGAGTAATAACAGTTAATAGCGATTAATAGCAATTAATAGCAATTAGTGTCAATAAAGATTAATGGTAATCGCGATTAATAGCAACTAATGATGATTAATGGAAATTAATAGCAATTAATAAAGATTAACAGAGAGCAATAACAGTTAATAGCGATTAATAATGAGCAGCGATTACTAATGATTAATGGCAATTAATATAAATTATCAATGGCTAATAGAGAGCAATAACAGTTAATAATGATTAATAGCGATTAATAGCGATTAATAGGAATTAATAGATATTAATAGCAGCTACTAGCAAGTAATAGCAATTAATGGCGATTAATTCATTAATAATTGGCGATTAATAGAGGTTAATAACGATTACTAGCAATTAATAAAGATAAATAGGGAGTAATAATAGTTAACAGCGATTAATAGCAAAAGCAATTAATAGCCATTAATGGCAATTAATATCAACTAATAAAGATTAATAGGGAGTAAAAACAGGTAATAGCGATTAATAGCAATTAATAGT
>NW_008624606.1:0-8300 GCF_000691845.1 Merops nubicus | reverse complement strand
CACGGCCGCTACCTGACGGTGGCCGCCATCTTCCGCGGGCGCATGTCCATGAAGGAGGTGGACGAGCAGATGCTGAACGTGCAGAACAAGAACAGCTCCTACTTCGTGGAGTGGATCCCCAACAACGTGAAGACGGCGGTGTGCGACATCCCCCCGCGGGGGCTGAAGATGTCGGCCACCTTCATCGGCAACAGCACGGCCATCCAGGAGCTCTTCAAGCGCATCTCGGAGCAGTTCACGGCCATGTTCCGCCGCAAGGCGTTCTTGCACTGGTACACGGGCGAGGGCATGGACGAGATGGAGTTCACCGAGGCCGAGAGCAACATGAACGACCTGGTCTCCGAGTACCAGCAGTACCAGGACGCCACCGCCGACGAGCAGGGCGAGTTTGAGGAGGAAGGGGAGGAGGATGAGGCGTAAAGTTGACATGGGTAGGAGTTAAGTATAGTCTGAGCAGGCAAGTGTTCATTGAGAGGAGGAATCTGTGCAGTTGTGCTGAAGCATGCATTTTTTAATTTGGTGCTCTCCACTGTTGCTTCTGTCAGCAGTTTTGTATCCTTGACTGTCCAGTGTAACAGTAGTTGCAAGAATACTTCAGAGTCTTCTGTTGAAATGGTTAACTTCTCAAACATAAAGGCTTTTTGTGTCCTAAACTGTCTCCTCTGCCTTATTTCTCTCTAGAGTAAGAAAATAACTCTTGTGTAGTTCTCTGTAGCTTCACTTCTCTCTTTAATCCTTGCCCTCATCGATGGGTTTAACTCAAACTGAGACCTCTCAGGCTGGGGGCTCAGCAGCGTGAGGGAGGGGCAGTTGCTCAGCCTAAGATGGTAGCTGATTTATGGGAGCTGGGGGTTTGCTGTTGGACACTGCTGTCTCACAGCTCATCTATTGTTGGGGAGAAAGCTGCCTTAGTGAGCAGAAACAAGACACTGTGCTGGAGAATCCTGCCACTCCTATTTATGGCCACCCATGGCAGTGAGGTCAGTGGGGAGGTATGGAATTCCACATCACAAGCTGTTGAGGATAGCTGCAGGCTTCCCATCTGCCATTCGGCACCTCTTCCCCAACCTCTAGGGCCTGTAGCACATGCATATGGGTGGCTGCCTGTCACTGGACTTGATCCTGAGCTGTCCTGTCTTTCCCTCAACCCTTCTCTCTAAATACTAAAAACCCAAGCGGAGGAGCATGCGTCTGTAGTAGCAGACATCTCGAGCTTCTTTAAGAACCTAAATTTCCTCTTTCAGGCATAAAATTGAGTATTTCCCCAAAATAGCCACTAAGCTGCCCTTAACTGTTTAAAGGGATTGGCTTCAGGGCAATCAGTTCCCTTTAGGAGATGAGGGGTGATGGGTGGGTTCCTAGGTAATATGGCTCACAAGGCTGCCCACAGCACGCGTGCAGCCTCAGGGGAGCCAGGCACAGACCCAGGCCATGGCAGCCTGCCCCCAGGTGATGCCCTCGCAGGGCTGCTGCCCTCTGGCACTCGGGGTCCCTGCAGCAGGAGCCAGACCTCCACCCCGGCAGGAGGGAGCAGAGCAGCAACACCCTGCTGTGCCTCATGGCCAAGGTAAGTGTGGCTTCCTTACAGGGAGGGGAGGGAGATTTGTGTTGCCATGTGTTTAGAGGATGCCAGAACCCTGCCTCTAGTTGTCAGTAGTTAATGAGATTTTTCTTATTCCTACAAAACAAGAAATTCCCCCAGAGTGTGGCAGTTACCCAGTGTGTGAGCTGAGTCCTTAGTTCACCTGGGTTCACCACTCAGGCGAGTGCTCCTGTGCTAAAAACATGTTACTTTGAGAGCCAGTACCAATGCTGCAGCTACTGTGGTTCCTCTGAATTAGCTGGTGTCCACCTCTGGGCTGCATTTGTAATCCCCTAATGCAACGTTTCCAAGATGTTACTGGCGTGGGGGCTGCAAGGGAGCTGCTGTGCCTGGCTGACACGTCCTGCCTGGTTTGGCTCTGCTGCCTGCAGCCCCTGCCCCTCTGCTGATGGGCCCACTGACCTGGTGTGCAGGACAGCAGGCACCTGCTGAGGCTTTTTCTGTCACCTCTGTGCTTCTGGTGTGCTGCCTGTAGAGGGGTGGGAACCACTTGGTGCCTGAGCTGTCAGTAAACGAAATTGACCCTCTATCCCCACAAAAGCACTTGGATTTTTTGCAGCTCTAGGATTAAGCATTAAACAGACGGAGGCTGTGGCAGTACCTGTAGTTAATATGTGCTGCCCCAGGCCCTTTGGGGAAATAGCAGCTTATCTGGTTGTCCAAGTAACCTTCCCTTGACATTACTGAGCTGGGCTGCACTTGGAACTGTTTACCCTACAGCTTTGTTTGCAGGGAAGGCAGCAAATGGGGTCAAACAAAGCTTAACTGGAAGGTGAGAACCTGGTGTTTGGTAGTAAAGATCTCCCTTTCTGCCGTGGCACTGTAGTGGGTTTCCCTTGTGTTCAGTGTCTGGCTTCTAATTCTTGGTGTAATTACACCCTGCCTCCAGCTAACCCTTAAATATAGCTACCCCAGGGACACGCTTCACTACAGCTCCCCTACTAGAAAGTAGGACACCATCCTACATGGCTTGCTGTTTGTAGTCTGTTTTTTTTCCAGAGGAAGAGAACCCATAAATAGAGATACTCTAGGCAGGAGCATGTCCTTTCATAAATCCTACACAGCTTATCTGACAGTCATAATAATTAAAAATAAATCAATCAACCCATCATTTCAGTGGGAGTTGAGTGAGATGGAGGAAAATGGCTACTGGAAGAGGTAGAGGGGGGATTCAGAGGAGACCCTGTGCTGTGAGAACTGCAGGCTGGCTGCTAAACAGATGTCTTCAAGTGGTGCCCATGGTTGTGCTTTTTCTGTTTCACAAAGAAAGCAGAACCCCAGGAAGTGTTTCAGGTTAGGTAGTGTGATGGTCTCAACCTCCGTGGGCTGTTGTTTTTGTCCATGTGATGAATAACACCTCTAAAGATAAAGGTTGTGTGTGAGGCATCATGTCTGGAAGAAAGGAGGATGGATGGTGCAGACTTTGTGGTGTGCAGTTCAGGCCACTTACACTGACTTGTTTGTGGTGACACAGAAGTTAATATCAAGCAATATATTTTTGTTTCAACCTCTCGGTGGAGGCCTGCAAGGAAAAAAATTCTCTTCTGCTGACAGCTGGAGCTGGTGGTGGTGTGGATGGGACAGTCCCTGGGGTTTTCTTCTTTTGTACCCTTTGTTAACATGTGGCATTTTTAAGCACATCAGCAGAATGTCTGCACCAAGGCAAACAACTGCCTCTTTCTTCAATGCAATAAATCTTTATGAATAAGTACTATGAGCTAGTTCTGCAACTAAAGCTTTTTTTTTTTGAGAATTTTCTTGCTTCCAATCTAAAATTCTTTCATGCTAAGCACCTGCCTTTTGATACCCCAGCAATCACCTGTCCTGCTGGCTTATTTATCAAGATGGGGAAGAGCAGATTTGGGTCTCAGACACTTCCATTTTAGGTGGTTGTCACCTTTAACTTGCCCAGATGGGCACTGAAAATGGAAATATTTGTTCACAGGAAAGTGCCTGAGGCTATGGTGCCTTTTGGAAAAGTGACATTTTTTTTGGCCCTGACTCTCTTGAAGCCCTCTCCAGCTGGATGAGGCTGAGGCTGAATCTGAGGCGTGGGGAGGGTGTCGGGGGAGCTGTGAGCGCCTGGCCCCAAACTGTGCTGCTGGCCATGGATGACTTCCCCCTTGAGCTGAGTTTAACATGAACGAGCCCTTTCCCTGCTCCTAGATCAGTCCTATTTCAAGCATTTTATTTGTGAATCTGCCAGAAAGAAAAATGGTGTCTTTTAAAAGTGTGTGTAAGGAAAATTTAAGATTATTTCCTTTCCTCTTTCCCACTCAAAGTCATTTTTCCTTTACATGCAGAATTCCACTTGTAAGGGAGGAAATAAAGTCTGCTTTGTTAAATTCTTGTTTGTTAATGTTTGATTCTTGTAGAGATTTTTTTAACTGGTCTCCATTTATTCGCATATCACCTTTTATAATCAGATTATTTTTCTCACTTGGCTTGCTTGGTGAGTTTAAGGTGTATTTTCTTTTTGGAGGAATGGCTCTACCATTGCAAACAGAGATGTTAACAGTCCAGCTTAAGCAGAGTGTGAGAACACTTGCTGCAGAGGATGAGATGGCTCCCCTGGCAGAGTGTGCAGCTTGGTCAGTGAACACTTCCACGTTGTTTTGCATGGAAAAATGTTTCCACGTTTTCCTTGGAGGCAATAAAAAGCTACTGCCTGCCTTTGTAGTGAATAATTAAACAGAGTTTTCAAGCAGAATTCAAATGATCTCACAGCAGGCTTTAAGAGCATGAAATGACATTCAGGCATTGGCTTCTTACCGTCTGCTTCTCGGCATCCAGCACAATGCTGGCCTTTTAATTAATAAATTATTTGTATGACGGGGCTTTGGAAATTCCAGCTATGATTCCAGCTCCACCCTAACAGGCAGGGAGAAAGGGCAAGCTTGGATTAGAGATCTGCTGGGCACTGGGACAACTGCCCCTGCAGAAGTGGGGCTGATTCATTGTCCTCCAGCTGCCAAAAATGGCACTAAAAAAAAAAAAATCCTTTTTCCCTTGCCTTGCTTTAGGTGTTACCTTCCTGCTATTTCCTTCAGGCAGCTCCAGCTCTGACCCCTCCACCCATCAGTCCAGCTCCCTAAACACAGGGACAGTAAGCTGGGGGTGGAAAGAGGCTTTTTCTTGGCTTAGGGGAGTGCCAGAGGGAGAGCTGGCACAGAGGAGTAGGTGGCAGCTGGAGGCAGGAGAGAGCAGAGCAAGATGCTGGCTTCATTCAGCACCCTGGTGCGACTCCACCCTGGACTCTTCCACGGGGAACCTGGGCAAATTTAAACAGTGCACGTTGAGTCCCACCACAGACTCCTGCCTCTCCTGGCAGGTGTCACAAGGTGAAGCTCAGAGTTCGCTCAGTGTCAGGCTGAGGTGCAAGGGAAAGCGAGGAGGCTGAGGAACAAAAGAGACAGTGACTCCCAGATCAAAGTCACTCTCTGTGCCTGGCTCTTGACGGGTGCAGGAATCAAGCTCCCCTGGAAGAGGTGACATCAGCAGTTCATTTATATTGGTGCTGTCACATCCTGAGTGGAGGACCCAGCCTGCAGAGACAGCAGACGTGTTTCATCCGCTGGGGGAGCGGAGGAGGTGGGTGCAGCCCGGGTGGGGCAGGAGCCATCTGGCTGCTCCATCACAGCTGCTGTGCCAAGGGGGAGAAGCGAGAGCTGCCTTGTTCTGCCTTTCCTCTCAGTCAGTCCCTGCCTGATGAGGATCAACATATTTTTCCCTTTCTGGAGTCATTTTGTGGCATGTGACCGTGTTTAGTATGGAAGGCAGACGAGTGAGGTTCTTGTACAGCCGCATGCACCAAAACTCCTGATTCTTGGAGGCCATAATCCAAGCTCACAAGAGGAATCGTAGGGTGTGGAAAAAATATTAGGTTGAAGAAGAAACAGGTTTTCCCTCAGAAGTTGCTGCATGGATTTTAGAATTGACAGTGCCCTAAATTGCATTGTAACATGATGTTCTCTCAGTCTTATCCTCTCTCCTCGGTTCTTGGCCAAACAGTGAACCCTCAGGTACAACAGACACCTCCTAAGAAGCAGCTTTTGCTCGTTCACAAAAACGTGCCCAGCACTGTAGTATTTAATTGCTTGTAGTGCCTGCAATGGGTTGTAATTTTGACATAAAAATAGATTTTCCTTTTTTTATATTTTATTGCTAGAATTAAAAATGACTTCACAATTATTCCACCCCCTTGCAGGCAGAAATATTCGTCTGTCTCAGTGCACGTTGCAAGCGATGAAGCATCAGGCTGGGGCTGTGACCCCAGGCAGTCCCATCAGGTGGGAATACCACAGTTACTGGGAGAAGGCAAACAATAAGCTGAGGAGCAGAGCCTGCTCCTTCGAGTTCCAGCAGAAAGACTCCCGGAGCCACGCAGCCTCTGCCACCCCCCCCGGGCAGCACGGGACCTCCCCCACCACAGAGAGAGGGCAAAGCCCTGCGCAGACATTTTCTGTGCTCGAGCAGCTTCCGCGTTTGCCATCCCTTTTTTGAACAATGGGAAATTATGGCCGGAGATGAAAGTGTGGTGGGATCCCTGCCGCCTCCCCTGTGCATCCGCGGCCCAGGCTCTGCCGTTGCCTTGGAAACTGGGAAGGTAGAGACTGATGCGGGCGGGAGCGGCTCCAGCTGCCGAGGGCTCCTGGGCGTTCCTGGGCACATGCGCTGCCTTTGTATGAATGGGGGAGTTTGGGCTCTTATTTGTGATTCTAAACACTCAGGATTTATGGAGCTATATTAAAAAATATGAAGGGGAACACCCAGATCTGTTTACAGAGCATTGGTGGCTCAGATTTGTTAAAGCGTTTGCCAGAAGGGAGGGGTTTGGATTGACAGCTGAGTGATTGACATTTCATCTGCCTCACTGCGTGTTCATGGACGCTCAGCACTGCTGTAGAGGAGGGAACTTTCCCACAGAAAAGAGCAGCTCCCTCAGCTGTAAAACGTGGAGCTACACCCCTCCAAACCACTGGAGATCTACAAAGAGACCGGGGCTAGGGTATCTAAGAATTAATTCCTGAAAAAAAAAGCTTAGAACCCTCAGTGGAATAACTGTAAAGCCCTAGTAGGAGCCACTGTGTGCCTGGGGGAAGAAGATATCTCCAGGAGTGTCCGTGTGCCTGCAGGAGGGGAATCTGAATGCTTCCAGCTGGTCCTCTGTAGATTGTCAAGAATACTCTGGCACCCAAAAAAGCTCTTCAACGCCTGTGTGGATCCCACAGAGAAGCAGTTGTGTTGCAGTTCCACCAGCAGTGAGAAGGTGTAGCTGCCCACAGCTGCCCAAAGGGGTGGGTTATGCCTACAGCAAGTAGAAATGTACAAGCAGGAATTGTGTGAGCAAGATTAGGGACTGCCAAAATGTGTGAAAGGAAAACACTGGCACCAGCCGGGATGGAAAGAATACAAACTTCAAGAGAATTTGGTGAAAAAGGCCTAGAGCCAGCACGATTCTGGCTATTTTGTGATGGCAAAGCCACAATAATGGTGTAATCACACCACGTGTAATTCCATGTGCAGCAGAGCTTGAGCCTGTCTGTGCTGGTGACATCTCACCAGCTGAGGTTTCTGCAACAGGCAGAGGAAGAGCAACAGTTGGTAAAGGAGTCAGCTCGGTGGAGCAGACCCAGAGGGGCTGGGAAATGGGCTGAACTGGTTTTTCTCTGAGGTGACGGGAGCCAAACGCCAGGCAGGGCCACGGGGCTTCTTCAGCCGCTGTTTCCTGACCTACAGGAGAGATCTGAGCGACAGGCTGCACTGGTTTGTAGCGTTCAGCACAGCTCCCCCAGCGATAGGGAACCAGCTCTGCCCGTTCTGGCTGCAGTCACCTTTCTGCTCGGTGGTGGTGGTAATGATTTACCTCTCTAATTACTGCATCTCCTGCCTTTGAAGCCGTTTCCATTGCAATACAATGTTCCAGTGGCCTGTGGCACTGCGATGGCTCAACTGTCAACCTGGTGCTGCTGGTCGCAAGCTGCCTCCTGCTCCTTGCTCTCCCTTTCACACAGTCACAGCCTTGTCAGGGTTGTCCAGGACCTCTAAAAATCATCAGCTCTGGTCCATCCATTAGAGCAGTTAATGAAGGTTGTGTCCACTTGGGTTTTGAATAGCTTGAACCATGGAGACTCCACAGTCTTTCTGGGCAGTGTGTGAATCACAGAACCCCAGCGTGGTGGGGTTGGAAGGGACCTCTGGAGATCATCTCATCCAGCCCCCTGCTCCAGCAGCTCACCCACAGCAGGGTGCCCAGGGTCACAGCCAGGAGAGTTTGGAACCAAAACCATTCTGTGAATCTATAGGTTAAATGCAGCCTTTAGATTGGACATCAGGAAGAATTTCTTTCCTGACAGTGGTGAGGCATTGGACTGGGATGCTCAGGGAGGTGGTGGAGTCACCACCACTGGAGGGGTTCCAAAAATGTGTAGACATATCACCTGGGGACATGGTTTGGTGGTCATGGTAGCGTGGGGCTGCTGGTTGGACTTGATGATCTTAGAGGCCTTTTCCAACCTTAATGACTCTATGGTTCCATGGCTTGAAAGTGGCTGCGGGGGTCTGCCATCACCACCCGCTCCCTGCTCGTTTTGAGCCAAGGAAGGTGATTCTTGTGCTTAAAACCCATCAAACCACACGTAAGGCGGCGTGAGGGGAAAACGCGTCGGGGAGCCGGGGCGCCTGGTCCGCTCCCGGC
>NW_008624605.1:0-1646 GCF_000691845.1 Merops nubicus | reverse complement strand
CCCACCCACTCCATGGTTCTATGATTCTGATGTCTCTTGGTGGCCCAGGGGTGGAGGGGTCTGGAGGACTCACGTTTGCTTGGACGAGGGGCTTGGGACAGGGAGTTGCAGAGGGACTCGGGGGCTTCCTCTCTTCATCTGCTGGACGCCACCTTCTCCTCCCCAGTGTTCAGCCAAGGAGATAAGGGCACCTCGTGGTACATCATCTGGAAGGGCTCCGTCAACGTGGTCACCCACGGCAAGGTCGGGGTGTCCCTGCCCAGAGGGGCTCTCCAGACACCCCCTGTCCCTGTCCCTGGATGAGAACTCCCCCCTTCACTCCCTGTCCTCTTCCCCAGGGTTTGGTGGCCACCCTGCACGAGGGGGACGACTTTGGGCAGCTGGCACTGGTCAACGATGCCCCACGGGCGGCCACCATCATCCTGAGAGAGGACAACTGCCACTTCCTCCGTGTGGACAAGCAGGACTTCAACCACATCCTCAAGGTGGGCTTTGGGGGGGCGGCTGGGACCCCCTGGGAACCCTCCGTGGGGTCTCCAAGACGGGGTTTGGGGTGCCACCAGCCAGCCGGGCATGGCTGGATGGGTCCAAGCTGGGAGGGTTGGGTGGTTTTTCCTCTCTAGGATGTGGAAGCCAACACCATGCGGCTGAAGGAGCACGGGAAGGTGGTGCTGGTCCTCCAGAAGAACCTGCAGGGTGGCAGCAGCCAGCCGGCCGTGGCACGGAGCAGCAGGTGACAGCAGCTTGTCCCCAACCCTCCTCCCAGCCACGTTGGAGGCTGACGTTTCCCTTGGAGGAGTCTGCTGGGTGGGAGAACCCTGTGCCCAGAAGGGGAGCAGAGATGCCAGGCTATGCTGAGAGGCCTTGGTGGCCCTGAGGTGCCACCTCCTTCCTTGATGTCCCCCATGCTCTGCCCACCAGGTATTTCGTGGTGGCCGGGACTCCAGAGAAGATCCTGGAGCATCTGCTGGAGTTCATGAGGCTGGACGCCACGCTCTACGACCCCGTGGGTAGGTGTGGGGGTCACCCCCTTGAGCTGGGGACCACACCCCAGACCCACCTCCAGATGGGGACAGGATGCTGGTGGGGTGACCAGCACCAAAGGAGCTGCCTGATTCTCAGTGTTGAACCCCCCAAAAGCTGCTCCTTTCACCCCAAAATCCCCACCCCGGGGTCAGGAGCTCTGGGGCTGTCTCCTCTCCTGCATCTCCTGCCTTCAGAGAGGAGCAGAACCAGTGGAGATGGGAACCAGGAGATGTCCCCAGTGGGTAAAAAATGGGAGCTGCTGAGCTGACGTCAGCAGCCCCAGAGTTCACTCTGCTCTGGTGGAACCCTCTGGTGTTCTTCACCCCCCAAAGCCCCCAGCGTCGCCAACCCTACCCGTGGTGGTTAGGAGCCAAAACTATGACCTTCAGTGGTCACTTGTTGGGTTGGGGAGGCCATGGGGTAACCCCACAAAGGCCACAGGGGACCCTTTCCTGGCCAGCCACCCTGTCTGGCTGTGACCACCGTGTCCCCAACCCCCTGGAGATGGTGATGGGCGAGGGATGGTGACCTGGTGGACACGGTGATGGGTGAGGGATGGTGACCTGGTGGACACAGTGATGGGTGAAGGTTGGTGACCTGGTGGACACGGTGATGGGTGA
>NW_008624604.1:0-321 GCF_000691845.1 Merops nubicus | reverse complement strand
GGGGGGAGGGGGAGCTGGGGCCCTGTCGGTCCCCAGGAGGCTGGTGGGGGTCTGCAGCTGGAGCAGAGGTGCAGGGACAGGACAGAGGGACAGGAGAGAGGGACAGGAGAGAGGGACAGGAGCAGGCACAAGAGCGTTATCTCAGTCCCCCCACATAACCAGTGCTCCCCCCCCGGGTCCCCCCGGTGCCCTGGCAGCCTTTTGGGCGGGGGATAAGCCGGGTCCCACGGCTCTATCAGGCCAGCCCACAGCTAGGATCCAGCACAAGGTGGCTGCTGTCCCCACCTCTGCCCGAGCCCTGGCCCCGGGACGCTCGTCCCC
>NW_008624603.1:0-10772 GCF_000691845.1 Merops nubicus | reverse complement strand
ATAAAATAAAATAAAATAAAATATAACCTTGGCTTTACACTTCTGCCACACTGCTTGCTGCTAAGGCACAACCTGCAGATGTGTGCTGGGCTTGCAAATCATACTAAAGCATCTGTGCCTGGGGACCAGTCCTGCTCCTAAGTCAGCGTTTTCTCCCCTGATGTCCCAGAACGACAAGAGTTGACCTTACTGACACTGCTGCTCTAGAGGGAAGAGAAAGGACCATCTGCGTCACTGAGGCATCAAGGTGAAAGCACCACGGCACCCAAGGCGAGCCCCACTGAACTGCAAGGTCCCCAGACAAAACTCTCTGCAAGACTGGATCTGCTCCCATTGCAATCAGTGCCAAAAAATGCCCGTGACTTCAACCAGAGCAGGATCGGCTGCTCTCTTGTGGGAAAGGCAAAGCCAGCCTAGCAGAGAAAATCAGAGACTATCAAATAGGATAAAATATAGCAATGGTGAAGCAATGCTTCAGGGGAATTTGGTGGGGAAAGCACCCCTCTATTTCTGTTATTGCTACTAGAGTTCCTTGATGAGACAAGTGGTGGTTGTGAAACTCCAAGTCTTCCCCTCTAGGTACAGGGCTGGCAGGTTAAGATGCAATTATTTTGTAACCAGAGTGGTTGTTCTGGTTTTTAAGCTCCCTGAATCTCTGTGGGTAGCTGAGTAAAACTGACAAGGTTAATAAAATCCAGGCAGCTAAGAGGCAGCTGTGACATTGTTATTTGTAGGGCGTCAAACCAAGAGGTCAAGCACACTGACTTCAGCCATGGGATAAATGGGACCCACGAGATTTTTGCTCAGTTCAGAACTGCACAATGGCAGCACGTTTAGAAGCTCAGGGTGTCTTAGTCCTGGTACACTGCCCAGCTGAACACATGCCTGCTGCTGCTTTTGGTCTGGCACTTGTGCTTTGAGGCACAGCAGCATCCAGAACTGCTTCGGGCTCATCCGGGGATGCACCGAGTTGTTCCATGCTCTGGCAAAGGGCTGACACTGGCCAGGTCCTGGGCACATCCTTGCCAGCCTCTGGCACACCTCACAGCCACATTTTCCTGTAACACAGCCCTCGCTGGGCTGGCTAAGCCTTTCATGGCTTATCCCTCCAGGGATCTTGTACTTGTAGCCCATACAGCCCATAACCTGAGAGGGGTCTTTGGTCTTCTTTTTTTTAAAGCCCTTAGCTTTAGACCACACAAGAAAAGCACAGATCCAGCCCAAAGAAGAACTCATCTATATGCTGTGCCATCCTCAATTTGCTTCACCACGTTAAATTGTATTTTGAAATTGAGGGAAATTCATCTCGGGAGAGGTGCATCTATTTGCTCTCCAGACCTCAGGAGCACGGCTGACCTTTGGAGGATAGAGGCTCTCTCATTTTGCTGTCTGTGCCTTTGTCTTGCAAACAAGCCCATGAGACAGTTATACTCTCTTTTTGCTACCATAACATAACCCCACATTTGCTTTTTTTTTTTTTTTTCAGGTGAGCAAGATCCCTCGCAGCACAAGCTCAAGCTGATTCTTAGGGAATAAAATGTATTTTCCAAATAATTACATACGACAGCCACAAAATAAAGCTTATTTAAAGCATAGGCTAGCAGATTGTTATTTACCCTTGGAACTGTTTTCACAGGCAGAAAGCAAATTTTATGTGAAGCAATCATTATTGTAGATGGGGGGTACAAGGCTGTATTTGTTCAGGAAAAAATCCCTCTGTTGAACTTATAAATGCTAAATGAAAGGCAGAGGAAATTTCTTGACAGATAAAACAGACATTAAATATCCTGATTTAAAATATTTTTAAAGTATGTCTTATTCTAATCTGAAGACTTTGACATGTCTAATACATGAGGAATACCAGCTGAAGCCCAGGTTTTATCAGCTGTTTAGGACAGACTGCAAAGTTCCCCTCTCAAAGGTAGACTACCCTTTGTAGAGCAAAGAGCAGCCATGCACCAGGTTCTGCAAAGTTCTTGCCCTATGCATACAGCATGGCATAAAAACACTAGTCAAGTGTATAGTATTAACCATTTACATAAGTGTTTGCAGGACAGAGCCACCATTTGATCCCCCTGCACTGCTGAAGACAGGGCAGTGTTAGAGCCAGGAAACCAATTGCAAAGTCAGGACATCCTCTTTCAGCTACATCTGCTCAACAAAAAGTCTCTGCATGGCAAGGAGTACTGCCTAATTAGGTAGACTGGACCAGACCTGACATCTAATAAGTATTTTTTGGGAAAATGGATCTGGGTAGGAGTTGTGATTGCGTGTTTCTGACATTGGCTGCTGCTGGAGGGAGAACAGCAGACGAAATGTACTGCTCCAGCAAGTGCTAAGTTCTTAATTTAGACACTTTATGGAAATTGTTGAAAAACATTCTAATTGGAAGCAACTTCTGCTTCTCCAGCATGTAATTTTCCCCATTTTTTTAACGCTGAGGCATTTGCATGAAAACAAGCTCTTTGTTTTTAAAATTCCACTGCTCTTGTTGTTTATTCCCCACTGGAATTCATAATCCTGTGTTTGCACAAAGCACTATAATTGGTTGCTGTGGAAGTGTTTCTATCAAAAGGAAATGATTATTAATAATCAAGAATGAACAGTTGCATAATAGAGATTAGAGAAATAAGCACCATACTACTAATAATGTTAATCTCCATGAAACCAAGCTCTTCAAATGCTTTGAAACATAAACATATCCTGGTGATAAAAATCATCTTTAAACGTGAAGAGCAGTAAGAAACATAGGAGCAGGTACAGGTGGAGGTTGGCTTTATCTACAGGAGTGGTGCATTTTGAAGCAGGCAGTAAGTTCAAAATTCCACTGGGAGATGAATGTGTCCCAGACTAGTATTTATAAGACTCAGTTGCCAATTAATGATTTCATATGGCAACTGCTGTGGCCCAAAATACATGTAATAATAAAGTAATACAAAGAAAAAGTTTCTCGATGTCATCTATTTCTAAAATTCTTGAGAGAAGGAGAGGCTTTGCTGGTAGTTTACATTTTTTCTGGTATGCTTCCTTCAGACATGGAAGGCTTAATTTCTGGTTCCTGAGACTCAGAGGTCTGGCACAGGGAGTGGATTCTGTTTCTAAATATCCTGGGGAATCAGAAAAGAGAGCCCTCTGAAGAGTTTTGTACCAGATCACAATCTTGAGACAGTTTTTGAAGTCCATAAGAGTCTGCTGGAACATTACTAACTCCCTGCAGACCTTCAGAGCTAAAGCATTTTCTTCCTTGCCAAAGAACTTCCTAATTTTCTCTTGTAAAACAATATTTCTTCTTTTCCAGCCCAATGTGATTCCAAGTTTTAACCAAGAGCCGTGCTCCTGCAGTGGCAGTAGGATCAGCACTTGTTTTGGAGCAGTGCTGCAGGGACCTGCATGCTTAGCCAGAGCTCCCAGCCCCTGGGTTTACCTGTGCCAGACCTCCAGAGGAGTGCCCTGCTGCCTGCCAAGTCACTCAAAGTCAGGTTTAACACAAATCAGGATTTAAGAATCAAGTGCTTACTTGAAAACACTGATACGCAATCATGGAACAACATCAATAAAAGATAAAATAAATTGCCTTTATTTAACAGTAAAGATCCTCTTCCAGAGCAGCTAGCATCTATCTTTTTTTGTTCTAGGTTAAACAATAATATCATCCAAATAATTGAGGTGTTGTGTTTGGGTTTTTTTTTTATTTATTTTTAGATAGTTTCTGCCTCCTCTTGGATCTTTTTCTCAATCCTCCCACAGAGTGGCACAGGGGAGCACTCAGATCATTCTTGCACACCAGCCCCAGCCAGAATGTTCAAAGCTTGCTTGCTTCTCATCCATGAAACCTCCATCCCTGCTGCCTGTGCCTGGGTATGAAACATCACATGGTGTTCCAAGTCCAATAAGGAGATGAAAAAGTCACTTTCTCCCTTGCTTTTTTTCTGCATAGGTGCTTCTACAAACTTTTCAACAGACAAAACTTAAATTCATGTTCCTGGTTTCAGGCTGCTTGTCTGTTACAATGTCTTGAGGAAATATTGATAATCTTATGCATGATTATTATGATAAGTATTAATGTTCAGTCTTCTTCCCATATTCATAGCTAGCTTTGTTATATGAGTATTATGGAAGTTTAAACAAGTTACTTCAGAAGCCACAACTGGGAATGATTGGTTTATCATCTGCAGCTCCCTAAGTTAACAGAGTCTTCGAGGAGGGCACTAGCAAAGCAAACTAATAACCTGAACATCTGGTCCACTACTGCAATAGAAAATGGGGACAGAGTAACAATGGAACAGCATCTCCTCACTACAGCAGGTTGTGGTGGTGCCTCTGACTCTCTTCTTGCCACCCCAGAGCTTTCATGCAGAAAGCAGCCTGGGCCTGAGGCTGACTGTACCTGGCACAGACTTTTTTTAGGTCTGGCTATCACCTGCCCTATGGGACTGCACAAAACAGCCATACAGTTGAAGACTGTCATGCTCTGTCTACCTAACAGGTCAGTTCAGTTGAGTGATCAATAAATGATAAAACTGGACATATGATCCAAAACCAGCCTCATCCTGAGTGACCATGTTTTAAATGAAGTTATGGTTTCTGCTTTTAAAGGACAAATTCTACTGCTTCAGAAGAATATGCATCCTAATAATTGTTTTGATTTACTATTTACTTCAACACTCATTCATCTAAGATTTGTGCATATTGTCCTTAAATAAAATTATAGAATTTACTTCTTAGTGAATTAAATTTTTGCATAATAGGAAAACCAGTGAAGCAACAAAGGAGTAAGAAGTCTTTACAATAGAAGTCACCTTCAATGGCTTTCCTGTCTGGCTCTTGGCAGACCGACCAACGTTTGAATTTTAAAGGTGTGGCACAGAAATATTTCCAAAGCAAACATTATTCTGACAAATAAACATTAATATATAGTCCCTAATATGGACTCTAAATTACTTCATGCATGCACGACAAAGATGAAACTGAAATATTGCTATAATTGCCTTTTGTTACAAGGTTTGCCAATGTCTGCAATCTACTCTTTTATTAAGTGAGAGAACTGTGTCTTTTCTGTTCATAATGGCAACTTTGGCATGGGCTGAAGGTGCTTATTTCTCTATTTTGACAGATAAGGAGTTCAAGATCCAGGTACCACTTCTATGAGTGCAACATTTGTCACTAAGTGAATTGTTTGGTGGTAATATGACACACGAGGGCTTGGAAATATCATTTGCCTTGCTCTCTTCATCAAGAAGCTACCTGTCTGATAAAAACACATTATCAGCCAATGAAGGAGAAATGAAATCTTTCTCTCTTCCCTTGGCCAAATAAACTGCATTGATGTAATTAACTAAATTCAAAGCCAGCTGATGTGGGTTAACTTAAACTTGTTCAGTAAATAGGCGTATAGTTGTAGTTACTCTTTGCCAATTATCTTCTCTGGCTTTTATACATAACAGCCCTCAACCCATACATAGGTACACAGGAATCCTTCTAGAGCTTGTATAAGAAAAGAAATAGTCAGTTCAAACCAAAGAAATGAGACATTAGTATGCAAGCAAAGGGACAGTATCTTGGGGACGTACATGTTTGGATTTTCAAAAGGCTTTGAACAAGCTCCTTGCTAAAGACTGTTAAGCATCAGCAGTGTCAGGTTATATGTAGAGGAATACACCCTTCTGAGTTAGTAACTAGTGAGAAGACACAACATGAAGGACACAAATATGGTCCAAGTACACAGTGAAGCGAGTTTCCCAGCAGGATCCAGGGAGGGTTTGAGAGATCTGTAGTAAACAGCACATTTGTGTATGGCCTGGAAAGGGGAAGGGGGGTAGTGAAGCAACAAAGTTCACAGTGGGTGCAGAGTGATTCAGAGCAGCCAGACCCAACTGTGAGGAAAAGCTAAAGTCAAGCTGATGATGCAGAGCTGCAGAGGGATTACACAACATGGAGATAACAGCAGGCAAATTTCAGTGTCAGTAACTGCAAAGCAATGCACATGGGGAAAAATGTAAACTACATCTGATGACATCTAAAGAAGGTATAATCAGTCAGGGAAGAAATCTTGAAACCATGTGTTACTCGTCTGGAAGGAACTCAGTGTTCAACAGTAGTTAAAAAGGCATTTGGGGAATTACTAGCAAAAGAATAGGGGGGAAAAAAAAAAAAAAAAAAAAAACAGAAAATACTAATATATCAATGTATAAATCTATAAATCCCCAGAGCATATATTCATTGAACATTGAGTACCACTCTGGTCATGCCCTCTCAAAAGGAATAAAATACAATTGGAAGCAGTGCCAGTGGGACAGCAGGATGGTATGACTTCCATATGAGGAAACTGAACAGACTAGGAGTTCGCTTTGGAAATGGTGTGGTTGAAGGGGTATATAACACAGGGCTCCACGATCAATGCACTGCTGCTAAAGCAAACAGGGAAAGTCTGTTCCCTACTTGCTATTTATCTGGGAAGAGTTACATGGTCCGGTGGCAGGTTTAAAACAAAGAACAAGAAGAACTTCTTCACCCAGTACATAATTGTCTCGCTGAACCCTGTGACACAGGATAATGTGAAGTGTGGAAACAGCTATCATTTCAAAAGGGGATTAGATCAGGTCGTGAAACGCCACTGACGGCTAATAAACGTGATGGTCTGCCTGCAACTACTTACTGGGGAAAATCCCTCACCCACAGAGACTGCAGCTGGACAAGCATGCCAGATAATACCACATATATCCTCTGTACCTACCCTTGGCATCAGCTGCTGGCCACTGGCAAGAGCACGCACAGGGCACTGGGTCCAGTGTATTACAGTAGCTCTCACCCTAACGCACTCACAACAGCTACCCTTTCCTCACTAGTAATTTGGGGTCCAGTTCACAGCTCAGTGGAGTTAGAGATTCAGTTTGCTGATGTTCAGCTACATGAAATTCAGTGAATATCAGCCTATCAAATCATTATGAGTAAATTTATTTCACCAGTGTTGGAGAAAGAGGCAAAGTCACCAATGCAATTTTGCTCCAGGGGTTTCCTTTGGAGTCAATTGATTATACTCCCCTGAGACAAAACCACAGTAACCTCACAGGGATACTGCACCCCAGACTTTGCTGAAAAAAAGACAGAAAGGACCAGGCAAACCCAGGTTTGGCTCTCTCCAGCCCACAAAGCCCTCTTGCACTACCCCAGCTGCCAAAGTCTGGTGCTCTTTCAGACACGTTTCTTGCTCTAAAAGAATCACTCTGTTGGGCTTCAGCATGGCCTCTGCTTCCCCAACACTGTAAGTGGGGAGGGGAGAAACACCCACACAAGCATAGCCACAGGAGTACCCCCTGTGCCCACAGCCAAATCGTGTATCATGTGAACAGCAGCAGCTTGCTCTACCAGTGGGGACCAGCACAGAGCTGGGTTGACTCAGCCTGCTTGAGTCAACCTGCTTGAGCTTTGCCCTGCTGGCAAAATGATCCTGAGGTTTCTGAGTTGAAAGCTGAGGAAATCTGAGGGGATAAAATGAGTGTGTGATGAGAATGGGATGCTAAAAAACAAAGAGCAGGTCCACATAAGGTGAGGAATTATATGTGAAGACTTAAGGCCATCCTGTGGGATGCTTTTCCTATGGGACGCTCAGTGAAAGCTGTGAGACTTCAGGAAAGCATCAGGGAGCTCTGGAAGCAGAGAAATCATGACCAGCAACCACTCTTGCCAGATTTTTCTCTGCAAACACTTCCACATCTCTGATCACCAAATGAAGATTTCTGCTTTGCTGGTTCAGCTTATTTGGAAGTCCTTATGCTAGCCAATGCACTTACATTATTTTTAGCATACACAGTAAAATTCCATTTTGTTTCTGAAATATCAAGTTCTCCCAGCCTTCACTACTGTGCTTTTGCTGAAGCTACACTGTTTTATCAGATTATAATCTCTACAGTTTAGCAGAGACAGATTTATCAGATACCACGGCGGGTAAAACTGCAGAGTCCAAAGGAAATTATGTAAACCTCAGTCAAAATAAGAAATTGCAATTAACATAAGAGCTCTTCTTTCTCAGCTTAAGTAAGCAAGATATGCACCTGAGCATCTAAGCTTTAGAGGCTGTAGAAGCCAGGTTTACAACTAAATCTGACAGTCACCATTATGACTATGGGAGTAACTGAGTTACTGTAAATCCCACCTTCTACCTACGTGACTCTTCATGTGCCATCTGATACATCGAAAGTTCTCCGTAGAAATCGCAGGACTATGTGGTTAAGATGCCCTAGGAAGAAAGCAAGAATATTTATTTTTCCTAGTTTTAAAAGCCTGAAAAATCACAGAACCTCATGCATGTTAAATTAATGAGGCATTGAAGTGTTGAAACAGTTACCAGGACAATACATTTATGTACATTTATAGGAAATCAAAAAGCATGGATATTGAGTATATAATGAGGAAGAAAAACACACAATAGAAGATAAAGGGAAGTGCTGACAGATCAGACTTCTGTCAGTAGAATGGCAGAAGAAAAACATAAATCTCACTGAAAATAAGTGCTTTTATGGAGAAAAAATACTCCTCCAAGGGTAGTACTACCTGAGATAACAGCTAGGATATACCATCTGAGGTCAGCCCAGTGAAGGTGAGAAGTATATGAATAGCTAATCAGACCTATAACTTCTGTAGCTTTATACTTTTATGTGACTTTTTTCCACTGGTTGAATTTTGTTAAAATTAAAATCATACTTTATAACTCTAAGAATTTGTTCTGGTTTTCTTTCTTCTTTTTAAGTCTGCAATTTTTACACTTGAAGCAAAACTTAGATAGTTTCAAAAGGTGTACATATATGATTTATTATAGCTACATTAGTAGCCTCCTAAAGGATGGGGTCCCATGCTATTTTCCCTCCTTTGGAGACCCAGCCTACCTCTCACCTCCTAATCCCCCTGGGAGGGTCCCTCTGGAGGAGGGGTGCTGAGGAAGGGTCTCCTCTCCCCATCCTCTGCTTTGCCTAGCAAAGATTCCTCAGGAAGAGAAACGACAGGAAAGGGTTTGACTTCGTGTCCTAGCAGCTAGATTGTTATCTTTGGACATAGAAGTTATCAGCCTGCTCCACAACTAGACAGATAAACAGATAGACCCATGCTCCAGCACTATATGTATTTTCTATACATCCCTTGCTTAAAAGCTGCCCAGAGAGGTTGTGGAGTCTCCTTCTCTGGAGACATTCAACACCCGCCTGGACACGTTCCTGTGTGACCTGATCTAGGTGATCCTGCTCTGGCAGGGGGGTTGGACCAGATGACCTTTTGAGGTCCCTTCCAACCCCTAATGTTCTGTGATTCTGTGAAAAGCTTAAACTGCATAGAATTCATTAAAATAAAGGGAGCAGAAGACCCTTGCCTTACACTGAATTCTTGCCCTAGGCTGCAAAGCCAGACGAGGTTTATGGTATGTCTTTGAGGCAGGCAGGACCCTCAACCTTAGAGCACCCAAATAAGGATGTGGTGAAGCACAGGTCCCCCTGTGAGGGCACAGTCACCAGCCAGCACTGGTCCTGTGAGCAGCAGTGATGGTTGCCAGCACCTCTGGCTCCCCTGGAGCAAGACCCTCCTGCAGGACCAGCTTCTGCAGGACAGACCCTTGCAGCAGTGGGCTGGATGTAGTGCACCTGTGACCTCATCCTGCTCAGGAATTTTGCCCAAAATGTATCTGGTGGTATCTTTAGATGCCTAAATAGCCTTCTTAGTTTGATCAATGAAAAAGAGCAGCTTGCTGTCTGTACAAGTAACATAAAAGAACAACCTCTATTAGCATAGTTAGCATTATTAAATGTTCTTTCTCCTAACATCTGACAAGACCCAAAGGAAAACCTGACAGGTACAGGACAGGTTCACCCATCCAAACCCAGCAACCTCAGGCCTTGTCCTGGAAAGGGACAAGGAAAAGATCAGCGTTCTGATGTCAAACACAAGTGCTGTTGGAGGAGGAAAACTTTCAGGTGAGTCACTGAACTTCTGTGAACACATAATGGTAAATCCCTACAAGAAGAGATTTAATGATCCTATTTCTCAGGCTATTCATAGAGTGTGTCATTAAAAACCCCAGCTTGAGGCTCTTATTCCCCAGCCCCCTTCAGGAGGTTCTCCTCTGCTTTCTGGTTCCTGTGTAAGGAGTATGTGTTTTGGTCGAGGATAGCAGTGACACAGGGACACCCACCAGCTGTCCAAATGCTGGCGTGGGCACCTGGGCAAGCCAACAGCCCTCGAGCTGTGCAGCTTCAGCTGCAGGTCTGCCGTGGACAGAGATGCAGATTAGCTAACATCAGTTTAAAGGAGAAAAAGTTCTTCTGACTTGATTCCTTGTTGTTTTTAATCACAAGAAGAATTTGCCTTGTTTTTTTCTTTCTCTTCCTTACCCCTTTTAAGGTACATCCTACTCTCACTGTCATCATGGCCCCTGCTGAGGCCCACCATAGTTCACAGCGAAATTTAATCTTTCAATTCATTCACTGGCAATACAGTGGTTAAAAACCTGAACATCCAACCATAATGTCACACAAAGGCTGGAAGCTTTTGAAGTTGCTGGCAGAATGCTGTGCTGATAAGATGTGGTGGGTTCACCTTGGCTGGCTGCCAGACACCCACCTAGATGCTCTCTCACTCCCCCTCCTCAGCAAGACAGAGAGAAATGAGATGGAAAAGCTCATGGGCTGAAACAAAGACAGTTTAATATGAAAAGCAAAAATTGTGCTCAGTAGTAAAACTAAAATAAGAATTTCATTGAATGTTTGGGTTGGAAGCAACCTCCAAAGGTC
>NW_008624602.1:995-1291 GCF_000691845.1 Merops nubicus | reverse complement strand
TCCATCCATCCATCCAACCATCCATTCCAACCTTCTTCATTCATCCATCCATCCACCCATCCACCCATCCATTCCAACCTTCTCCATCCCTCAAACCATCCAATCCAACCTTCTCCATCCAATCCAACCTTCTCCATCCATGCATCCATCCCATCCAGCCATTATCCATACATCCATTCCAACCTTCTCCATCCCTCCATCCATCCATCCATGCAATTCAACCTTCTCCATCAATCCATCCATCCCTCCATCCATCCACCTATCCATCCATTCCAACCTCCTCCATCCATCCAATC
>NW_008624602.1:0-253 GCF_000691845.1 Merops nubicus | reverse complement strand
CACCCCCCCACCCTGCCTCCATCCCCCCATCCCAACCTCCTCCATCCCTCCATCCCTCCTCCATCCCTCCATCCCAACCTCCTCTATCCCATCCCATCCCTCCCTCCCAACCTCCCCCATCCCCGCAGAGCTGCAGACGCTGCGCACGGCTCTGGCCGTCCTGGGCAAGGGTTGTCTCTCCGCCGCCTTCAACTGCGTCTTCCTCTACACCACCGAGCTCTACCCCACCCCCATCAGGTAGGACCTCCCCTGA
>NW_008624601.1:0-3003 GCF_000691845.1 Merops nubicus | reverse complement strand
CCCGGCGGCCGCTCCCGCTCCTCGCCCCGGCCCCGCAGCTCCAACCGGCTCCAGGCTCCGAAGGGGCACAACCCCTCACACTTACTAGAGGGAAGTGCAAGAGCTCCCAGAGTGGGATGGGGGGAAGGCTCAGCCACCAGGAAATCCCTCCAGCGACTGACCAGTCAGGACCACCCTTACCTGGCCAGTACCGTATCCCTATCCCTGTGCATTTTTCAACCTAAAAGCCCCACTGAACAAGAGAGTGTACCGCTTCGATAGCCTACACACATCAAGTAGGGACAGACTTCGCGGATTGCTCGCTCAAGACATCTGGGCTTCAGCAGGTAGGCACACAAAAAGCTGAACACTCATGACCATCACCGTGTTGGTATTACTACTGAATAAGCACGAATTTATGAGATTATGTCTCGCACTTCTGTTGCTTTTCTCTATTCAAAAGCATCCATTTCTTTGCTCCAACAGTGATTCTAGCACTTTTTAATACCCTCTACACATCCAGCATTCATTCACCCCAACTAGCAAGAATAAGCCTCCACTCCCCAATCTATTTTTTGGATTGATTATTGTTGTTAGGGTTGTTTTTTTTTTTTTTTTTCCCAGAATTGTAAAATACTAATCTATATCCAAAGAAATAAGGGATAGCAGAAAGCACAATGGGACAGAACCATCTGAAATGCAAACCTCAGTAAGCGTTCTTTTAAATGTTTTCACATGTTAATACTAGCCTTGATCGAGTCATCTGGACTTTTGTAATTTTCAGGTTAAGCAGCATTCAAATTGTCAGAGTGGTACCGGAAACACAGAATAGAGCAGTTCACATTTTTTAATACCACAGAAGGTATCTTTGTAATATAGCCAAGTATTTTGGTGCTGTAGAAACATATTAAGAACTCGATTGCCTAGAAGTTTGAAACAGCTGGCTTTACAACCCCCCTCAACATATGCAATTGTACTACAATTTCTAAGATCTGTATTATACATAAAAATGGAACTAAAGCATTGCAATTTTGTTATTCAAATCTCAACCTAATAACATGACCTTTTCCTGTTACTATACCAGTACCTGTTACAAAGTACTTCTATTTCCTTAAGCACCCAGTGCAAATTGTTTTCTTGTCCTTTTAAATACACACATAAAAGCAATTCCTAAGATAAACAATGAAGTTGCACAGAGAAGTAAAAGACTAAGGTTACTGAATGCAGCTTTGTTTCTGGAGCCTGTAAAGTGACTTACAGGAAATTTACGATTCCTTTATTTTATTCCTCCTTTCTGCACTGCCTTGCAGTCCCAGCTTCCCCCTTTGCCCCTTGTTTCTATGTTATTCACTTTCAGAGGTCTGAGGGCTTTCCCTCTTGTCCTCAATCTTATCGAGATATTTTGCTTTGCTTCTATACCAGAATCCCACTCCTCTGGATGTCAGACTTCCTTCACTGTGTGTCTCCCTTCCAGCTGCTGTGGGGACAAGTCATTCTGGAGACCTGCATGCTACTCTTCTGGAAGGAGAGCTTATCAGAGAGCCACCCTTATGCCAGAAGCCATTAACAGGGAGAACAGCTACTCAACCTACAAGCAGTTTCAGAACAACCTGAACTGTAGTAAGCAGACAGGCATACATTAACGAAGCTGGTTGTTTTTGTTTTTGTTTTTTGTTTGTTTTTTTTTTGTGTGTGTTTTTTTTTTTTGTGTGTGTGTGTGGTTTTTTTTGTTTGTTTGTTTTGGTTTTTTTTTTTTGTTTTGTTTTGTTTTGTTTTGTGGGGGAGGAAGCACGGTAGAGGCTAGAGTATGGAGCACAATAGACCCAAATCCAGGCAAGTTTTGGAAGTTATGACGATGCAGTGCTCAGACATTAACACACAGGACTAGAGTACAGATTCTTCCAGACTTGGTTAATAAAAGCATTGCAAGTGCCACCCATTCTGTAAACATAAAAAAGCCACTCCTAATTGTTTAAGCTTAAGCACTCTGAAAGGGAAAGGAGAAATCAGATCTAGGAACTTCAGCAGTGACAAGACTTTTACTAAAATGTCAGATTCAAGCTCATCTTATTTTATGCAAAAGCACCTTACAAACACCACAGGCAGACTGCTGCAAGTCAGAAGGGTCTAGTTCACTGTAAAGATTCTCCAGGGAATGCCAGTTACAAACTTGATTTACACAGATGTTAAAGAGAGGTAAGTGATTTGATTAAAAATACCTTCCTCTTTTACTTGCAGTTTTTATTTTCTTAAGTCAATAGCTTTTTGCTGGGATTTTTTCAATGTTGAAGTAAGAAAACCCTTCCAAGGAGTCCATTTCTCTGCCATCTCAACAAATTGAGCTCTGAAAGGTAGTATTTCAGATACAATTAAATACTTGTAACATCACATACATTACAGCTCCAGTAGCTGGCAATCTTTCTACAAGCCTTTATGTGAGACCAAACAGCTCAGAATTATTCATTAAAAGATTGCTTTCTCAATATTTGCAAACTTCCAGATCACTTAAAAACGAAAAAGGAAATCACGTTTTCCCAACGGAGAAAAAAAAAAAAAATCCAGATATCACCAACCACTCTCCTGTTTCCTTACACGATAAAAGCATGTCTAAGAAAGCAAGTAACAAGTGGAACAAATGAACACGTAGCAGAGGCACTTTGCCATATAACATATGCTTAGAGGTATGATCGAGACAGCTATATTAAGCAGACCCTCTTTACACTAAACAGTCTACTTCATTAAACAACACAAACAAGCTGTTCCTTCACAGTTTCATCCTTTCATCTGGATATTTGCACAGAGTAGCTGGCGTTGCTGAAGCACAGCTGAGCCAGCCGATGGGAGTCTTATTTCTAAAGTAAGTTGCAGCCTCGTGCAGAGTTTCTCCTCCTTTATTCCTCCAGCAGCCAAGCACTGTACTTATCAGACCGCCCGCCAAATCACAGTAAAGGCTTCCCAAATTTCCAGTCAGGGCTTGTCTCTCACTCTACGCCGCCTCTCCCTGGCCGGAGGGGCCCCGAGGCC
>NW_008624600.1:0-2965 GCF_000691845.1 Merops nubicus | reverse complement strand
CGTGGCTCTGCGTGGCGCCTTTAATGAAGAGATCCCGAGTTACACAGGCAGAGGGGCTCTCCTGGGGCTCTCTTTGTTGTTCGAAGCAATTTTTTCCATCATAGAGAGCCTTTCCGTTGCACAAAGGCCCAGAGGTTCCTCCCCCGCTGCCCGGTGAGGGGCTGTCTGCCAGCCCTGAGAGCCAGGCCCGTTTTAGGACGGGAGCCCCACGCCCAGCGTGGCAGCGTTGGCAGTGCCAGGCTCACGCTCTGCCAGGGAGCTGTGTTTCTGTGTGCCCGCAGCGGGCAGAGCTGGCACGGGGCTGCAGGGCAGTCAGCGGCGGGAGTTGCTGTGGATGAAGAGAGGAGGGGAAAGAGGTGCCTGTGCTTGATTTCCTTTCAGAAATCTGGCATCATTTTCCGTATACCAGTACCCTGGTTCAGTAAACTTCCGTTACTCTTCTTGGGTTTGCAGGTGGTTAATTGTAGCTACCTGTTCGTAAGCAGGAGCCATAAGTCATCGTACTCCAACAGCTGAACTGCTCTTAGAGGACTGTATTAAACTGAAAGAATCCAACCAAAACACATCTCTTAAATTTTACCAGTCCTGGTTTTAGTGATACAGCAAAACTACTTTTTTTTTTCCAAAGTTTGCATGTAGTAAACAATTAATTCCTCACATGGATGCCACAGACATTGGAATTGGCTTGCTAAATTAATTAAGTGTATGTGCTGGCTGTTTGATGACTCAGAAGTACCATGTAGTCTGTAAATTTTACTGCCTGGAGTCCATGACCAATCTTTGTCTGAGAGACCCTGTCAGCTTGGTACAAAAAAGCAACAGTACTTTCCTTTGGAGAAAAGAATTTCTTCTTGATACTTTGGGCTACTTTTCCCAGAGGCCTGAAAGGACAGCCTCAAGGTCTTAATGCCCTTTAAAAGATTAATTTACCAATGCATTCATCTTAAAAACAAAACAGAACCAAATACCACCCCCACTCCCAAACAGACAAAGAAAACCCCTGGCCTCAGAAAACTCAAACCACCCACCAACCAAAAAATCCATTAAAAAGCCCTAAGAAAACACATGGGAGAGGGTGTTGCTAGGGAGAGACTAAGGAGCAAAATAAAATGTAGGTTAAAAGTCCTTCAGAAAGAAACCTACTCCAGGGACTATAGAGTTAATTAACTATAAATTTGAAGAGGGCTGTGTAATATTTAGCTTTGTAATATTTATAGTTAAGGAACCGTTGATTAGAATTAATCAAATCTCATGCTCCAGGGCCCAAGCTGATTACTGCAGTGACCAGGGAGAATCCTGTCCTTCCCCTGCTGTATCCACACATCATTCCTGTTTTTCAGGAGTCCTTAGTCTTGGTCTCTGACGTCAGGCAAAGCACTGAGCTTGGTGGGGCAGGACTGCTCCTCTGGAAGAGATCTGTGGTACCTGTGGAGCACTGTGAGCCAGGCCATGGTGTGCAGGGGGGACCCTTTGCTCGGGTCAGGATGTACTTCAAAAACATGCACTTGTCATGGGGTGGAGCAGAAAGGGAGCCCTGGTAGGGTACATCACACCCCCGGGGGCTTCCCTTGCCTGGCACAGACCACAGGAACCTGGTCGTCCCTCCTTCAGGGGCTTGTGCCAGCTTACAGGAGCAGGCTGGGCTTTGCTGGGACTGGGAGCACAGGAGCTCGTGGGGGGTGCAGGTGGATTGGTCCCGTGCCGTGTCCAGGGTGGGGGTCCCACCCTCACAGCACCAGTGTCTGAGTGGGAGCTGAGGGGGGTCCCCACGGGGGGTCCCAGGGGTGCCAGCGTTGGTGTTCATGGGCACGAGAGGTTTTGCTGGGTGGTGCTGGGCTGCAGCAGAGGGAGAGGACCTGCAATGGTTTGGGGCTCCCTCAGTACCCACTTT
Source organism: Merops nubicus (assembly GCF_000691845.1). Classification (NCBI taxonomy): domain Eukaryota; kingdom Metazoa; phylum Chordata; class Aves; order Coraciiformes; family Meropidae; genus Merops; species Merops nubicus. Next base: position 1,074 of record NW_008624600.1, on the reverse strand, counting down.
GTTTGGCAGGGGAGCTGTGCATGAGTTTGGATAGGCCTTGAGTTGCTAAAGTGTAAAAGATGGGGTCAGTCTGGGGGAGGTTGCCTTTATGTTTAAAATAGAGCCTTTCCAGGGCTGCACCCACTTTCCAGTGCTGGGAAGTTCAGCAACCCTCAGGCTCCCCCCAGCACCGTGTGGTGGGTGCCTCCATTGCTGATCCTCCTCATCTTGGCACTGCTGCACACCACAGTGTCCCCAATAGCCAGCTCCCCCCATCCCCCGGGTCACCCCCCAATACCCACCTCCCAGGGGCACCCCAGTAGCCAGCTCCCAGGGGCACCCCCAATAGCCAGCTCCCAGGGGCACCCCCAATAGCCAGCTCCCAGGGGCATCCCCAGTAGCCGGATCCTGCCCAGCATCACACTTGCTGGGGAATATCAGGGCTCATGTTCACCAAAGGGAGGACTGCCCTCACATTTATTTGCTTCTTTCAGTCTTATCTGAGCAATTATTTCTGGCTGCTGATGCATCTCAGCCCTTTCTGCCTTGTGGTGTGGTTTAATTTCCGTTACTGCCTGGATCCATCTGGCAGCATGCAGAGCCTGTTTGTTCTGCTGGAGCAGTGGATTTTTACAGGCTTTTATCCTACCTTGGCTGGCACACCTTTTGTAACAGGGTTTGTTTCGAGGCTGTTTTGCTCTGAGGGCAGTGGGGTGACTGTGGGCTGCAGAGGTGTGACCCGATTGTTTTCTGCATATTTAACACCCAGCAAATAAACGTTCTCCATAAAACTGAGCAAGAACAGAAGCAGTTTGTATTCTCTTTGAGTATTCCTCCCAAGATCTGAAGAGGCTTTCAGGTGCCAGTGAGGCTCTCACACAGCACCCAGCCTTGTCACGGCCGAGTGCAGGTGTCACCCTGCTGAAACATTTTGTGCTTTGAGACAGACACATCGAGTATCTTTCAGTGGTTTAACTGGTGAGGAGGTGAGATGGGTGCACTGGTAGTTTGGAAAGCATTTCATTCTCTGGAGCCTGGTGCTTAGCCATGGAAAAACCCTCAGTATTTCTGCAGAGCCCCGTCAGCCACCCTGCT
>NW_008624599.1:11653-17005 GCF_000691845.1 Merops nubicus | reverse complement strand
TGTCCTCTCCCAGTCTGTACTAGTAATGTTGGTTTCCCCTCACCAGGTGCAGGACCCTGCACTTGGTCTTGTAGGACCTCATGAGGTTCCCCTGAGCCCACCTCTCCAGCCTGGCCAAGTCCCTCTGGATGGCCTCCCGTCCCTCTGGCATATCAACTGCACCCACCCCCCAGCTCAGTGTTGTCAGCAAACTTGCTGAGGGTGCCCTCTATGCCACTGTCTGTGTCATTGATGAAGATGTTAAAGAACACCGGTCCCAGTACGGACCCTTGAGGGACACCACTGGTCACTTTTGCCCAGCTAGATGCCAAGCCGTTGGCCACAACTCTCTGGGTGCAGCCGTCCAGCCAGTTTCTTATCCCCTGAACAGTCCACCCATCGAACCCACAGCTCTCCAGCTTAGAAAGGAGGATGCTGTGGGGGACAGTGTCAAAGGTCCCTCAATTCAAACGTTGGCTTTTTGCTTCACCATAAGAGTTCACTGAAGTAATTTCTACTCACTGCACATAAAATACTTTTGACACCAGCTCTATTTTATCTTTTGGCTCCATGTAAAACATCCACACTTCGAGAGCCCAAGATCCATAGCAGGCAACAAGCTGCACACCCAAAGGTCACAGGTATCACACCTGAGCAGTTCTCATAACTAAGGAAGAGATTGGAGTCACCTGCATCACTTGTACCTACAGCCAGTCATGGAAGTCAACAGTAAGAAAATCACAGCAAAAATCCATTTGTGTTGCAGTATTTACATGGAAATGTGTATGCACAGAGGTCTTGAGAATTCAGAAGTTTGTCACTGTTTGAGAAAAGTAAAATATTCCTTTTATACTCTGAGTTATTTTGTGGTTTGGGCTTTTTTTCTACAACTAATAAACCCAAGAGTTATCCTAGACATTTCACAGGATACATTCACAATGTTTAAAATACAAAGACCTATCATCTTTGAAAGGCATCTTTGACATATTTTGATTTTAAAAATTAGAAAAGGTAATGCTATCTATATAAAGGGGGAAAAAATATTTCAGGTAACAGCTTTGAAAGCAGTGACTTTTATAAATGGATCAGTGTTTTCTTTCAAAGAAATATGCAAAGATATTCCTAATTAGCAGCAAGTTAATTACCATAAAGCCTCCTGTGTTCTGCAGCGACATGCTAAATTCTCCCCTCCTAGCCATTTCTAGAGGCTCACAAAAGCCAGAAGTGGGAAGGAGGAGCAGTGAGAGGAGTTCCCACTTGCTCTCTGGGAACAAGCTGCATCTCCCAGTGTTGCAGAGACATGAATCCCAGCAGACCACTTACACCCTGGGTCCCACCCCAGCCCTCCTTCCAGGCCAGCTCCATCCCCTCATCCTCACTGTCTGTACCCACCACAGCTCTATTCTCCCTCTTACCCACTGCTGTTTTCACTGTATTTGTTTGATCGGCTATGAACCTGAGTATACCCAACAGCCCAAGTTCACCAGAGCCTTTCTTTAAGGGCTTTTCCAGCCTGCACAGCAGTGAGCACAAGCTCCTGGCAACTAGACAAGAGCATTGCTTCTTGCACTCAGCTATTTGCTACAGCCAGGATAAAGAAGCAGCAGAGCATTTAGTGTGGAGTATTTGGAAGTTTCCTTTGGTTTTTGTATTTGGGGGTGGGGGGGGTCCTCCCAAAGACTAACAAGAGTTCCCAAAGAAGCAAGCAAGCAAAAAAATAAACCCATTTGTTTCCATTATCAAAAGCTGAGGATGTCCCTATCAAACCCTATCCTAATCTTCACAACCTGAAAGAGAGAAAATGAGGTGAAGAAAGGCAGGAAATTAACCTGGGAAAAAAAAAATAGTAAAGTAACAGTATTTGCATTTCACCATTTGCCATGCAAAAGGAAGTTTCAGCATAAATGAGAGCTGCATCATGACAGTTTCTCTTCTCTGCTCAAGACCAAGTTCAGCATTCCTCCCTCTTGGCATCATTGCCAAGCTCAGGGGAGTACAGACCATGCAGCTGATTCTGCAGGGCTTTCCCAACTCCTAACTACATCCAGCTATAAAGCAGGGTTATCAAGAGCTTCCCTAAATCACAGATTTTCTGGGGAATCCCAAATTCCCCAAATAACCAGTGTGCAACACAGACAACGGCAGTGAAGAGACTTCCTCCCTTGGAGAGCAGGTCAGTTCAGCCCCAGCCCCATGGATCCCTCGGGCTAGTTCAGCCCCAGCCCCATGGACCTAGAGCACTTCAAGGTCCCCGTTTCTTGCAGCCGTCTCTGGCCAGCCCTGGGCTTGAAGGTCTGGCCCAGCTGTAGTGCTCCAGGCTGTTGTAGAGATGGGAACTGCAAACTGAGTTGCCCAGGAGGCTGATTCAGAGAAAGCTTAATTTAGCCTCTCTGAATCACCCTGGAGAGGAGATGACTGCTCTCTGACAACAAAAGGAACTGGAAAGATTAGCAGAAAGTTTGCCTGTGTGAATCCCAGTCCCCAGTGCCACACAAAGTCTGCTTCAGGGCTTAATCCACATGGCCCAAATCTTAAACTGTTACCTCAAACACTGTCAAACAAACAAAACAGAAATAGCTGAGAGAGCGCAGAGAGTAGCAGGAGTGCTTCTGTTCCAGTGCTACACAGCCTCTGAGGGGAAACATCACCAATGCAGCTCTGTGACCCTGAAAGGCACCTGCGCTCCCTGCAGGGGGTCGGGGAAGGGGGAGCCCACCTACAATTGAAGTCAGGGCCAAGCTGGGCAGTGGCACCGACACACAGCAGCACCAAGGCTCTCAGACACAGGGAGCAACCCACCCACTTGCCAGTCAGCTCTGTGCCCACTTAAAAGCCAATAGAAAGTCAAGGCTTATTTGTCTGGCTGTTTTATATAAAAGATCCGGAGCTATTATTAAATCACAGAAAGAAGCTTAGAGAGGAAGAAAAGTTCCCAGACTCCAGTTCTCAGGTCAGCTTTTCATATCCAGAACAATTCCTTCCCAAAAAGCAAGAGTTTGATAAGGTGTTGAACAGCTGGGACACAGACACAGGACAGCCCTCTGTTTCCATTTTTTCCAGTGATCTTCCAAAGAGTTCTCTTGGATTGATAAGCTTCAGGAACAGGGTTTGCATGCTCACACTGCCTGTAGATCAGTCTGTCTGCACCCCTTCTTCCTTTGTATCCTCCTCTTCCATGACCTTTTAAGCTTGGCAGTCAGTTTGGAACAAAACTGCTGAAGGCACCTGCTCTCTGCCCTTACCAGAGCTGTGCAGCTAAGGCTGTGGTTACCTGCGCCTCACAAAGTCTGTGCTCAGCTGGGACAGGCACATCCAGAGAGAGCAGGGCTTTGTTCCTTAGTGATGGATAGGTCAGTCCTCTCAACCCTCTGTCTTTCTATGGACCAAGAAACCATCACATGGCTGCTCAGGGCTGATGTGCAGACTGCAGCCTCATCCTCTGCCCAGGGGCATGAGCAAGGAGAAACGCAGGGGCTGTTGTCAGTGCTCTGCAGGGAGCCAGATTTCCTCACCCATAAGAGTTTCTGCCCACTGCAGCCCCAAGCGGCGGAGCGGCGCTTGGCTGTGCCCTGTTCAGTGAAAGCACCAGCTGCACTCGGACACTGCATCAGAGCATGAGTTCAGGGTTTTATTGATCTCAGCTGCATTTGTGGTTTGGGGTTTTTTTTTTTTTTTGCATTTGCACAGCTGCAAATCCAAGCCCAGGAGTTAACATTAAGTTTGTTTTCTGGGAGCCCCCTCCATGCCATGCACTTGTGTACCTTTTTTGTTGTGCCACACTGAGGCACAATGGGCAGCTGTTGCCATCACAATAACCTTACTGAACTAAAATTCTGGTTAGAAGCTGCACCACATGCTCCACCTCATTACCTGAAAGAATATGGTGCATCCAATCCTCTTGTTTTCACCAGCTTTACTTCTGGCAAATGACTGGAAGCGTAAAGCAATCTGAAAAGCAAATGTTTTGCAGATCAGACGCTGCCCATCACAGAACGTTACAGCTCCTAAATTATTAATAGTAAAAAATGAGGTGTCCCAGAGCTTCTCATTTCTGGGTGAGGGAGAGTAGGAGGCAGCTAAGAAGAAAGGACTGTGCTATTACAGGTTATTTTTATCCATCGTTCCTATGCTTCTGTCATTAGCTAATTGATGACACAGCCTGTTTAATATTATGTCTGCCTTTGGTATTTATAGCTCAACAGTTACTCTAGTATCTAGGTGATACTAACAAGCTGCTCTCAAGATTAATTTGGATGCTTATGGCTAGATTCTCTGGTGCAAGGAAGTGCAACTCCCTTGAAGTCAGCTGCTTTACACTAGCCAAGGATTTATTGAGTAGCCTGCTTCATCAAGTATGGTGATGCTGGGCCCCAGTTAATCAAGTACTGGGATGTAACAACAGTAGGAGCAAGGCACCATACTGAAACAGCAGCTGCCCTTAGACATCTCTGGCATTCCTCCTGCACTTGCCACCAGAGGATCTAAGGCCAATCCTGCAGTGAAACACCTCTGACTGTCATCATCATTTTCCACAGAGCCAGGAGCAATTCAGCTCAAAGTTTCAGACATCTGATCCAAGTATGAACTCCTTGGAGAGAGGGACAGAAGAGGGGCCAATTTCCAGGCAACCGCCCAGTAAAATACCTCCCAAGTACCAATGATCTCTTTGTAGCTGAATTCACAGCACCAAGCAACAACATCATAAGTTGGCTGAGGTCTTGCATTCGTGGTGGATGGCACAGACCTTTAGGCCATGTTGCTAGGTGAGACAAGTGGTACTATCTGCATGCAGAGCAACTTCTGAATGTCAGAGCTGCTCTCAGCTCTGACAGACACTCAGACCTTTGCCCAGAACCTCTCATTCTTACAGTACATTACCAGGAAGAAAATATGCCTCAGTACATATTAATTCCTCTTTCTGCCACCTACCCTACAGCTTCCGTCCGATGACAACAAATTCACAGTCCCAAGGACACCAACCTCACAAAGTTTGTTGTTGGAGATGCATGTCCCTTGGGCTGCCAACCATCAGCACACCTGGTTGGTCCATGGGACTCAGCAGAGCTCAGCACAGGGATTCAGCAATTAAAGACCCACCAGTAACAGGTCTCAGACAAGTGCCTGTCTCCTTCCCAGAGTTATAGGTGGCATGCACAGGAATGGTATAGCTACAATAAAATGGCTATTTTCTGCTAATTGTAAACATCTGTGTCCATGTATTTCAGTCCTGCCTTTACTGAGTAAACCTGAGAAATAATGAAACCTGGGGAGAACATTTGAACTTTTTTGTACAGGGTAAATGCTCTATAACATTAACAAATCAAAAACCATTACTTCCTGAATAGCAAAATGCCAGGCCATTTAGATTAGCCA
>NW_008624599.1:0-11622 GCF_000691845.1 Merops nubicus | reverse complement strand
TCCTGCTGTGATCAGTGTGTAATTGTCCACCAGCAAAGAACAATCTCTCAAAATTAGTGCTTGTCACAGAGCTCCAGACTGCCTAGAGCTGCACTTAACAGGGCTTACAGCTGAAATGTACAGAAATCTGCTTTTAACCTCAAATCAGAGAATAGCCTTTCCGGTGGCATTCTCTCTGCAGCTGCCCTCTGCCTCCTTTTCATGCCTCCTTCATGAGGGAATCTAGTTTGGCCTTAAAAAGCATCTTTGTTTTATAGCAACTGGCACTTTGCAATGCAGCTGCATGTGACCCACTGATTGCTTCCCCTACAAGATGCACAGGAACTCCAGGGAGAGATGCATCCTGGTTGAGCATTATGCTATGATGGACTCTGCAGAAGAGACAAGTTATCAGGCAGGACTAAGGCTCAATGACAGCTAAAAGGAACATTCCTCTCCCACCACCAAGTCAGTTCCTCAGGACACCCAGAGTCACATTGGTTGGTCTGTCCAGAGCATCCCCCCATAAGAAGCAAACACCCCAGCACTATAGCATTGTTAGCTATGCCAGCTCCTTCTCCTCTATTTCTAGCCAGAAATTTTGTCATGGAGCCAAGAGGACCTTGCCATTGCAAGTTTTGTTAAAATAAGTGCATGCATTTGAAAAGTTCCATTTCGGCAAGTTGCCATATTCTGTTAAAAAAAAAAAATTAGTTAGAAAACTCCCAGCCAGCTATAATAGAAAATTCATAGAAACATTGAATGTTTTTCATTGATAAAGATCATCTCTATTTTTAAGTTAGAAAGTGATGGAGAAAAGTTTACACAGCTCCCAGATTACATTCTTTAGTGGCAGTTCCTCAACAAGAAAAACAATACCCTTAATTTTAAAAGGGAAAGAAAAAGCTGCAGAAATGTCAATGGAGAAGATGAGGTAAGCTGGGGAGAAAACCAGCACAATTATCTCCTGTCTGCACCCAAACACTTTCTGTGAACTCTTCCAGCTAAGCCAGTTGGGCTGCCTGGAGAAAGCAGGTTTGTCCTTCTTTATACCACAGCACACAGCCTAGAGGCAGAACCTCCTCTCCAGAGCTTGCCCACATTGCAGGTTACTCTCACACTCCATTTTCCTTGGATCCTGTTTCACTTTAAGCCTCCCTGATCCCTGTGAGTAGGCAGATATCTGGGGGACTGTCCAGAAGCTTACAAGCCTCAAATGAGCACCCAGAATAAACTCATCTCTAGCAGTTAGATGGAAGCATTTTGCTCCCTTCAGTCAGTTGCAGAGGAGTGGTTCTGATTTCTATCTGTATTCCTAGCACAGAAACAGCAATGATCAGCAGAGACACTGGCACAACAGATCAAAACAGTGGTTTCAATAGCTGAGTAGCTTCTCTCCAAACAGACACTTCATGTGAAGGAAGCTAAAAAAAAAAAAAAAAAACAAAACAAAAAAAACCAGTAAGGTCCTGTAGAAGGTATGAAATCATCCACTTTAGCAGCTCAATCTTAATCTGCCAACAGCTCCCCTACAAGGCAAGTAAGGGAAAAGTTACAAGAAGATGGGAGCCCTCTCATTTTGCTCTCCTCCCAACCAGACAAAGCACTCTCCATGCACTTAGAGCTGAGCACAGTGCAAAGGAGCTCAAAGCACATCTGCTGCACTACATGGCAATGAGGAGCAGCTCCTGAGCCAGATGGTGAGGAGAAAAGCAGCTGCTGCACAGACAGTGGCTATTTTCTTTCCCAGCATGTGGCCTTCCTCAGCCATTCCTCACCTGCCATGCTCACAGCACCCAGGGTTCCCATGAGTCCTGTCACATCTTTAACATCAAAAGCAGCACTGCAGGCTCCAACCCTGGTGGAACAGTGGGATCAGCACCTGCCTTGAGCCTGGAGACAGGCAGATCTGCTACAGCATCAGCCCCTGCGCTTGTGCTTGGTGTCACTGGAAGGGAAAGAACCTGGGTGATCTGGGGACAACATGAGCTATGCCTGTCTGCCTCTCCTGCTGCAGTCCCAGGGTTCAGGTTGCTCCAGCAACCCTCCATGAACCAACGCCCTGAACAGGTCACCTCTACAGAAGCCACAGTGAGAGACTGAGCCTCTCCTGCGTTGCAGCCTTTCTGCCATGCTGGACAAAGAAGAATGATGCCAGGGCTCCAGTGACTGGTTCAGCCAGAACACATGCAGCAGCTTCAGGATAAAGCTCATGGTCTGCCTGGGCTCAGGGTTTTAAGAAAGCATTATCCACCACCTCTATTCAAATTCTGCTTCCAGGTGGACATACAGAGCAGGACATAAGGAACAGTCCAGCTGCACCAAGTCAGGAGAAGAAGAAAAAAGGACAAAATAGCACTACAGGTTTAACTTTGATCTGAAAGGGTGTAAATAAATCCCTTGAACTAAACCAGGCATTTGGAAGAGCTGGACAGTGACATGCTGACACACTTTGTCACTGTTTGATAGAGGGTGGAGAAGAGCATCCTCCCTACCATTTGCCCAGTTCCTGGGCTTGGGCTGACTCAGGCAGGATGTCTGCCCCTGACACCACAACACCCTCGTTCTGTGGTCAGCATCCTCCTGCTCTGGAGTTTGCACCAGTACAAGTCAGCAGAGCTGCACTGGCACCAGGCATGCTGCCCTGCCTACAGGCCCACTGCACTACAGTTTGACCACCCCAGACAAAACAATACAGCAACTGGAACCTGCACTAGCTAAAGGGCCAAGCTGTTTCTCTGGATTAATCACCCTTAGACATGTCACATTAGGCTGCCACAGGCTCCATGGCTGGTGAGGTATTCACTGGCTCACCTCATTGGGAGACAGGAAAATGAAGCAGCTGTGTGAGGTGTCCCATTACTTAAATGGCTTGTCCTGAACCTGAAGTACCTCACAGGGAGGCAGCCAAGAATTCGTCCTTCTGTTTCAGTAGTCCTGCCCCTTATCATAGTGTAAGAGTCTGAAACATTAAAAAAAATAAATCCTCTACAAAGACAGGAAAGTATCCATTACTGCCCTGTGCAAATTCACTGTTTCCAATGGAGAAGCCCTGAATACATATATTAAGAGTTTGTAAAGGTGCCCTTTGGCTACAAAACAGCTTTTGCCCAGGTTTATGTCAGCAGCAAGAGACACGTCCAAGTCTCGGATAGGCCTTCCATTCAGGGGGTGATTAGGGCTGGGGTGGAAGCAGAGGAGATTAACTCCCTGCTAAACGCATCACACCACAGAAGCTATAGGAGAGAGGGCTGTGGCAGACAAAGCTTGAGGGATGTCCAGTGTAGTGGCTGGATGTCCAGCACAAGGAGACAAATCTGGATTGTAAGAAGGGAAGGCCTGCAAATCTGCAGGAAAGCAGCTCCTTGAAGAGGTCAGGCTCTTCCCCACACAGGGGCTGGCTGGAGATGCCAGAGCAGCAGGCAAAGGAGGCTGGGAGATGCTGAGCTGAGTGCAGTCACCCAAACCTTTCTAGTTTACCCTGGTGCAGCTTGCCACACTCCAAGCTGGTGAGCTTGGTGAGAGCAGGGCCAGAGAGGAACCTGCACTTAAGATTTCCATACCAAAGAGGTTTGATGCAATCTTCTCACATAAGCAGCACATCTATCACCTGGTCTGCATTTCACACACCAGGAGAAAAAAAAAAAAATCTCAACTTGAGAGAAGCCTGACAAGAAACAACTTCAGTAGGGACCAAATGAGAGCATCAAGTCCTTCCACGGCCAGAGGCCACCCAGCACAGAGGAAGCCTTCAGGAACTGGCACAGAAATGGGAAGAAATGGAGGAGGAGATGGGGCACCAAGCCCAGGGCCTCTCCATGCACGTATGGTTGCTCTTCCAGCCCTGGCTTCTGCCATAGGCCCTGAACGTCTATTGCTGCTCCTCTATGCTCCTGCAGCTATGCCCTTCCCATCTCTTCTCCCAAGTCCTCCACTTCTGGTCCTGAGCTAAGCAATTATAGCCACCTACACAGCCCATTACTGAGAGAAGATCCAAATATTTTGTCTATCTGTTTTAAACTTGGTGACAGGCTGACCTTGGGCCAAGCACCAAAATTAAGTCTGGAAGATCACACCACCCACAGGCTGATGCAGTGACCACTATACCCCATAGGCACCAGGAAATCTTGGCAGCAGAACAATACCAACCTTGCCATCCTGTCTTTTAAATGTGCTGTGTGTACACAACCTGTTGGTCCATCACCAACGCGATTATCTTTTATGCCTTTTGCTGCAGTCCTCCACGATAAATCAGGCTGCAGTATCAACGTCAAATCATAAGGGAAGATTGTTTTATATACTAAAGCAGTGCTTTAAATTGCTTACGGCTTCTGTATTAATACCAAAAATAAAACCTACCCATAGTTCCAAAACAATAATGACTTTGCCTTTAACAATGAATTAGATATTAAACAAAAATTACAGCCCCAGAGGGGATAATTGCAAAAATGTAACAAAATAAAATTAGGAAGATGAGGGGAAATATATACTTTCAGCTCTGTAAGTCAGAGCAGCTTTCCCACCCTGAGCACGCAGCAGTGCTGAGGAGCAGCTCGCTGGCACAGCTATGCTGTTTTCCTTGCATTCTTAACAGCACTTTTGTTAAACCAAGAAAAGTTACATTTGGAGCAAATGTGTGCTGTGCCCCTGCCCAGGTGGCCAGGGAGGAGGAGACCCTGCAACACAGTGGAGTCATTTCTCATCTGAGAGCACACGGTCGTCCTGGGGGCCTTGAAGCCCCCAGGTACCACCACTCACCTGCACAAAAGAACTAGGGAGATCTGCACCCCAGAGCTGGGGCAGAGCCTGCCTGGGCACAGCAGCACTCATGTGAGGCAGTTTAGGGCTCTTACTAATATTATTTCTCTAATTCTAAAGAATTATGTTCTTTGCTTCAAGGGCCAACTTCTCTGATATTTCCTATCCCATAATAAGTGGTTACATGTAGGGCCACTCTTAAATGGAGGATGGGGAGAGGACACTAGGAGTGTCTCAGTAATGGGCTGTGTAGCTGACTATAAGGGTGAAGTTCAGGCCCAGATGGAGAGGATTTAGGGGGCACAGGGTGGCCACAAGAACACTCAACCCCTCTTTTGTTCAAAGCTCGGCCCCCAGCAGGCACACCACCCACGGAGCAACATGCTCTGCTCAGAGCAAGGGCCCCCAGCAGTAGGTGGAACCCTGTCCCCGCTGCCACGAGCAGCTCCAGAGGAGAGCAGTGCCAGCTCAGAGCACCCGGCAGGCTCCAGCTTACGCCAAGGCCGTCCTGACCCTGGCACCACACTCCTCTCCAGAGCCTGGCTGCCTGACCTGTGGCTGGACAGCAGCGTGGCACCAGGCTATGCCGGGAGGTACCATCCCACCTCCTTTCCAGCAGGCCTGGAGAAGCAGTGAGCAGGCACAGCAGCAGTCCTGTGCACAAACCCAATCCTGCTGAGCTACGGAAGCACAAAGAGGGGCGGCACAGGGAGGGGAGAGGGGGGGGTTGTTACAGCACCATTCAGAGGAAGAGTTTGGGAAGTTCCCAGGAGGAAGATTCTGGGGATTTGGGCAAAAGGAAGACGTTAAGATTATGCAAATATTCCTCATGGGTCTCCCAGGAGTCCCTGGCTTCGCATCCCAAATTCTCCCAGCTCTTCATTAGCCTATCTCTGTCCTCAGCTCACCAAGTGAGCCAAAATGTCAACCTGTTGTCAAAAGCTACCATATACCACAGAGGAAACACATTTGCTCTCTCATGCTCACTCTGTGAGCTAGGAAGACTGACAGCACCTCTCAATCTTTATTTTCATTTCCCCAGTTGAGTCCATTTGGATTTTGGGGGGTGGGCTGTTCTCTATTGTTGCTTGCATGTAGCCTGGCTCTGCAAACTCCCTCCAACCTCTCAGCATCTGGTAATACACTGGGCCACAAGAAAATCTTCCCACCAAAACCACATAAAAGTGTGGTATTCACAAGCCAAGGCAACAGGTACAGCATGGAGAACAAAACTCTAAACTCACCAAAAAAATAATGCAAACCTTCAGTGGAATTCAATACTGTAGGGTCTGGCCCTGGGCTGGCACAACACCACAGGCTGATTTATCAGCGCTTCTGTGGAACAAGACATGCCCAACATGCATTCAAAGACAGGATCTCAGAGATCTTCCCATCACACAGGGACCAGGACAGCTTCACACCCACCACAGTAAGTGAGACCCCTTCCCAGTACCTCTAGTTTGGAGAGCTCACGTTGCCCTCGAGGATGCCCCAAGGAAGAGGCAAGGAGCAGCAGAGCTGCTGAAGGCACGTGTTCCAGCTGGCTGCATTTATCACCACAGCTCTTGCTAGACTCTGCTCTAGTTCTGGGAGCAGTTTCCCTGGAAAATGGCTCGTGCTTCTGGAATTGCCACATCTTTCACTTTTAGCTTTCGTCTCTCTCTGCCGTTGTTTTTTCTAATAAGCATCAAACTCTTCAGAAGCCCTAGTGTTTGCTCAGGCTTCCAGCCCATCACACCTTCCATGCCACCCTTCTCCTCAAGGGGCTTTCAGTCTGACCTACTCTAAAAATAATTCAAGAGAAATTACAGAGGAGTTATACTCCATCTGTCTCAGAAAATGGTCTTTGCGCTCATATTATTTGCCAGTGACACTCCATCACCACAATTACCACTGCTATTTTATCTCTCTCTGCCTGTAATGCTGACAAGGGAGCAGCAGACAGTGCTGGTGTTTAAGCTGAATAAGTGACTTAAAAACTTTTATACCTCCAGATCACAGCATACAGTATATATCCAACCATTTATCATGCAACAACTTGATACAAATGCTCACCGTGATATCAGGCAAAGCAATCACAAGAAAAAAATGCAGCATGATTTGAGCTGCAACTGCCTGCAAGTCTTTGACAAGGGTATTAGATGAAAAAAATCATAAAAAGATGAAGCATCTCACCTAGACGTGGATTTTGCTGTGCTAACTCCATGGGGAAAGCAGCAACTTGAAAAACTTCTTGGTAGATTTGCAGCTATGCTTGTAATATCCTAATCCAGCAAGGGATTGCCCGAGGCTCAGCATTGGAACTGGGTTCTTTTCATGAGCAAATCAAAGAGGAAAAGTGCTCAGGGCCAGGATGCTTGGTATGTGGGACCTGGCTCAGGTCCTGGCTGTGAAGCATCTCTCAGCTGCCCTCCCAGCTCAGCTCCACTGCCCCATCTGTGCAACAGCGCTGTGAGACCTGTTCCCATTGCTGCCGTGCCAGGCAGTGGTTAAAAACTGGGAGATGCTTGAATCCTGATGAAAACATCCTGCACACCTTAAACACTTCTCTGAGGGGTTCTGCTGTAGACTTGACTGTGAAAAAAAAAAAAAAAAATAAAAATCAGCTTGTGCTTCCAGCTGCCCAAGACATGATGTGGGTACCACTCCTAAGCAGGATTGTTGTGGTATGACTGATGCTGGCCCTGTTCCTTGTAGTCTTCATCTGGAATGCTCTAGAGAAAGATGAAATACTGTCACAGACCTCTCCATGTCTTGAGCCAAACGTGCTCTGTGAAGTCCACCACACACCACAGCACCACTGAACCAGAGTACAATGGAGTGGTGGTAGGTTTCCCTGGGCACCTCAGGGGGGGGGGCAGATAAAGTTCAGCAGAGCTCAACTGCTTCACAATGGGCAGGTGAGCAGCTTAGTGGCAATGGTACGTCATCATCCTAGGCAAGACCCATTCTCCAAGTAGGAGAAACCCCACACCTTTATCACCAATCGCCTTCTTCAGCTGCAGTGTGAGCCCAGGGCAAGATCAGGAGAGACTCAAGCCATGCCATGGAAGCCTTGCGTGGTTACACACTGTTGCCTTTCTCCACCTTGCAGGTGCTCAGAGAGAGAAGAGGGCTAAAATGTACCACACACTCAAATTAGGGATAGCTCTTCAGCCTTTCATCCACCCTGGTAGGATGAGGATCTCTGCTCCCAACAGTCACCTGGTCCCAGAGCAACCTTTTGCCCACAGCATATTGGCATGAGGACCGTGCTTTAAATGGCAGCATTTCCGAATGGAAACATTGTTCAGCAGACCCAGTCTTATTGTTTTTCTAAGAGTTCCAACAAAACCCATTGAAGGGCTGACTTCTCCCCCTAGGATTTCTGACTGCTGGCTCTCCCACCAGGCAGCTGCCCAGGGCAGTTTCCCGAGGCCCAGCCTGCACTGCCACAGCCCTGCAGGAAGCCTGTCCCAGCCCTCCACTTCATGGCACGTTTAACTAAACCCCACAGGCTGCTCAACAAGCCCGGCCCCTCCCTGTGAGCTGGTGGAAGTGGGGAGCAGTGGGGCATCCTGCAAATAGGGCCAGCTGCCCTCCCCAGCTCACCTGGGGGCATGCACCAGCCTTGTAGGTGGAGGAGACAGGAGGGAATCTGGCAGGTTACAGTGAGAGGAGGGCAGGAGAAGGCTGTTTTGTCCGATGTCAGGAGGCAGGGCTGTAGCACAGATCCTGACACTCCTCTGTGCTGTGTGCTCAGGAGAATTGTAGCTCAAGATTGAGCACTAAAAATCTCAGATTCCCATCCTCAACTCCAGAGGGGGGGAAAAAAAATACCCACAAAAAAAAAAAAAAAAAAAAAAAAAAAAAACAAACCACCAACTAAATACCACCAAACACACCAAACAACCCCTTCATGACCTGTCTTGCCCACAGAGCACCAAAGGCAGCACATGGCCACCACCTCCTGCTTCGCTTTGCTCAAATTCAGCTCTAACCCAGGCGGTGCAGGTGCCTGGATGAAAGCAGAGGCCAGGCCCCCTCATAGAGCAGCAGGCACAGCCACTTTCCCCCCAGGCAGACCCCAGGCTGTTTGGATGCCTCAGCTGAGAGGCTAGAGGCAACTAAGGGCAAAGCAGGTGCAGCTCTGGGACATGGGGTGGTGCTGGGGAAAACAGAAGGGCCAGCACATAGAATAAGAGTGAGGAAAGCAAGGCTCTAGCTCCAAAACTTGATCAAAGCCCAGCAGAAATCTGCATGCTGCCAGCAAAGGAAACAGGCAGGGGAGACACACCAGGTGGCAGGGGACTTGGGTAGTTTGCTGCTGCCTCGCACTAAAGCAGATAGATAGGAAAGGAAAAAAATCGGTTATCCTCAGCCTGAAGTAAATTACGAGACGCATCCTGCAAGAGCACAAGGTGAAGCTCTTGATCAGACAAGCAACGCTGGCTCGTAATTCCCCTTGATATCTCCGGATTTGAATTTTAGTGCTTGTGAAGGGTGCATGACTGACAGCTCTGGAAACCACCGGCATCTGCTGCTGTGCAGAAGGAGCAGAGCACACAGCCCCAGGCACAAGCAGCCTCACACCGCCTCCGCTGCTGGCCAGAGCCACTGAGACAGGCTGCACATCTGGGCAGGGAGGACAGAGCTCATCTCCTGCCCCATCCAGCCCTTGCACACCCCACCAGAGCTAGGCACACAGAGGCCAGTCATCTGCCCCACATTAGGCAGGCAAAAATCAGGTTTGCCACCAGAAAGCAAAGATCTCCCAGGGTTCACATCCCATGAGAGCTGGGTGGGAGCTGCAGAGGTGGAGCAGAGTGTGTGTTCAAACATGGGCCCAGTACCAAAGACACAGTCTCTTGGACACCCAGCCTCCCTTAGCACCTCCCAACTGCAGGATCCACCATGGGGTCTACCAAAGCTAAACCCACCAGAAACCCCACCAGCAGCAGAGCCCCCACACTCTTTTAAGACAGAAGCACCTCATTTCTGAGGATGTCCCCCAATGTATCCACACAGAGCATCAGGCTGCTTAGTATTGACTATAGGACAGTAACTGGTCTCAGAACGGTTTGCATGCCATCAATAGTCAATATTAATGGTAGAAGCCAGAGAGAGTAAGACAAAATCAGACTTGAATCCAGTAAGTCCACACCATATTAAAAGCAAACGAAGTATTGCACCTGATTAGATGCAAATGGAAATACACTAAATCTCAGCTAATGTACTCAAGCAGAGATCTGTTGACTTCTGTAACCAAAGCTCACTGAATTGCTCACTTCTTCCAGGTAATGTACCTAGCTCTAACTCGTGCTGTGCTGCATACCAATTGAAACACTCATTTCTGCAACAAGGACAACAGAATCCACTCCAAAACCAAACCAAAAGAGAGATGCTTTAAGGAATTTTGAAGGTAACTTTGGGAAAAAAAAAGCTGAATATTGAAGCTTCTCCAACCTCAGGACTGGTGCGAGTATCGGGCTCTGGTAAGTAACTCATCTCTAAGGAAAGCAAGCAATGCAGGGCAGTTGAAGGCTGGTCTAAAACATTTCAGGTCTGCCTACCTTTTTCCTCTACAGCATCTGAATCAGCAAGGGACTCAGTAATTTCTGGAAGGCTTGTGTACATTCAACTAAAATAAAACTCCAGTGATGAGTTTTCCTAACCTGCCAACAGGGAATACATCTGAATGATAACACAGAAATTGCAGAGGATGAGGTAGCTCAAACAGGGACTTGGAAGAAAGAACATTCATTACTCAGCCAGTCCCCAGAGTCTGCCTTGCCGTGCAGCCGTGCCACGTGCCTCCACACATCCTTCACCAAGGGGGCTGCAAAGAGGCACAGGTTTGGCAGAGCAGAACTGAGCAGTTCTGGGGACATTCAAAAATCGTGAGTGACCACCCTCCAGGTGAGATGCAGTAACTCAGCACGTGTTTGCTCATAGCCTGCCCCGACTGCAAAGTGAAACAGACTTATTTAAACTGCTGCTCCAGGCACCTTTTCATTTGAAGTGACAAAGACTGTTTAAGCAAACACATTTTACTCTGCAATTGAGGCCAGCTAAGAACATACCTGTGGTCGATTCCTGCAGCTCAGCTGCCACAGGGTAGCTTCTGGCATGTTCATTTGTGACCACACGAATGTCAAAGCAGCCCTAAGAAAACTGCTTTCCCACAGGAGCTGGGCACAGAACTTGACTTTAAAAACTTTAAAATAAAAAAATAAACCAAAGCATGTCTTTTTCCTCCAGAAATATTCTATGCTCAAGATAAAATTTCAGGGTGCTTCTGGGGAGTGGAAACAGGAGCTCATATTGCCCAGTTTCTTTATATTTACCTTTATAGAGATGAATGGCTAATCTCCTGCATTCCAGCACTGATCCCAAATACGCCATTCCCTTACTATTTTTGCTTTTGTCACCCTACAGCTCTCAACAAGGCTGAGCTCTCAATGAGTTTTGCCACTACACAAACATACCTCGTTTCTACAGGGAGACTCAGGAAATTAAGAGGGATCAACAAAAGTTGCAAATACATACTTCACTTGAAGTGCATTCAAGCCCCATGTAGAGATTCTCATTTCAGATTAAAATGGCTTTAAATTACTGCTTAGTCTTCTGCCAAGAAAGAGCCCTGAGAAATGGTTCTTGCTGTGAAGAACTGTGAAGTTTAAATAGTCAAGACTGGCTGAAAGCGTAGTTGTTATATCCACTTCACACCTGGGAGGATTAAAGTGCCCACCATCAGAAAGGGGTAGCTCCTGGCCACGTTGGAGGGAAACTCAGATCTGCCAAGACCCATCCTGCAAAAATAATGTCCTTCAAAACAGTCTTTGCACCCTTTATTTCTCTCTCTGGTTAGATAAGCTGAAGAGAGAGAGGAAAGAGAGAGAGGAA
>NW_008624598.1:0-5726 GCF_000691845.1 Merops nubicus | reverse complement strand
GCCAGCGTGCGGGTCAGGCAGTCGCCTTCAGCCTGGGCAGAAGCCGGGAAAGCAAGCGCGGAGTCGGAGCTTTCAGGGCAAGAAAGAGCCGACACGGGGCGCGACAGCGCGCTGCCTCCCAGCGCGTCCTGCCCAAGGTCTCCCTTGCCCCGGCTCTTTAACGCAGCGCTTTAGATCGTCAGCTCCACGGGTTATCGCGTATTTCATTTCTTCTTTTAAACGCTCAGCAAGTGCTTAGCTATAAAAAACAAAAACAAAAACAAAAACAAAAACCAACCCCTGTTGTTCCTTAAATACAGGACAGATGAAAGCTTGCCCCCCCTCTTTATTTTTTTTCTTTTCTCGTTTTCAAAGCACATACTTTGGATCCTAACAGAGTAGAGATCTCACCTGTTAAACACGGTCACAGAGACGTGACCTGTGCACTCTCCTCTGCCACTTCTTTGCACGACATCACTCTCTGGTAGATCTTGGAGGTCATGCCACATCTGCATTTTGCTGTGCAGTGTCAGTGCAACATCCTTCCCCTTTTCTTCACAAGCCTGGGGGACACTGGCACGTTTCCCCCTTCTGAATTTAAACCTGTGCAACTCTAGCAGCTGATTGGCAAAAGATGCCCAGGATACAAACAACTGATGTGTTCACCTCTACTGCTTGAAAGCAGAAATGGTCTCAAAATTTTCATAATAGTTTCATGCTGCATAAGACCTGGGCTACCAGGTATAGCCTTAAGAAACCCACATGGTATGACTAGATTTCTTCTTGGAAATGCTGTGGGTACACACAACACTATTTTCCACCAATTCTTCTCTGAAAAGCTCATCTTCTCCACAGCAAAATGCAGCCCCCCTCCGAGGACACAACACAGTAACCCTTCTGCACAAAAAGCACCAACATGTGCCCCTAGACCCTGATGAGAACTTCACCAGTTAACTGTCTCTCCAAAAGCTAGACAGGCAAACCAGCTGATTGTGGACTTGCCTTATGATGATTAAACAACCCTTTTGCAGGCAGGGTTAAGGACCTTTCCATAAAGAGAAACACCCTCCACCCTAAGAAGTCTTTCACTAGTAGAAATGCACCTCTCTATATTGCATTTGCCAGCACACTGGCACTGGGCAGAATGCAATTTTTCCCCACTCCCCAACTCTGCCCTCCTCATAACAAGCCATAGCCACACAGGCAAGACTCTTAGGCATAGAATATGTTTAATGAACCAAGAGAGCACAGTATGTGTGAAGGGAGGGACTGGAAGCCTGAAACTGCACAATTCAAGCAAGCAGAATAGCAGTAACTCCAGTCAAAACACAGAAAAACAGTAGGGCTTCTGGTTGGTGGAAAGTGCCACAGGATCTCTTGAGTTTCCAGCATGAAAGTCACTTAGTCGTGTTCCCTAAACTTAAGAACAGCAGCCCCAGCAGAAGAGCATCTCTTACTGCCACTGCTGAATTGCTGTCTGACTACTCAAACTCCAAGGCCACCTTCTACTGTATCTTCCACTTACTGGGAGTCACTATCTCCCTCCTCTCAAACTCTTCTGAAATACATACATATTTCAAAAAAAAAAAAAAAAAATCCAGTGCAAACCTGACATGGTGATAATTTTAAAAGCTATGCTGCTCATGTCAAATTATTCAACATCTATCTTCATGTTCCCACAAAATTAGCATAGGATGGTGGTTTCTGATGACACCTATAGTGAAATATTTTGACTTCTACCATCAAGTTGCAAACAACCTGTCAAGAGGATAATGTCAGTTTTCTAGTACTGCATATTAAAACCAAATGAGGGCTTATCTGGTGTGTGAAGCTACTGACCTGACCTAAACACGGAGGCTCTAGTGTCACAGGAGGGTGAATCTGACACGCTACAGCTGGAGAACACCAGGGCATGCTGAAGCACAAGGCTGGACAGATTTAATGCCTTGGCCTTAAAGAACTGCTGAAGAAATACACAAATCTTGGACCAACCCAGTCCCTCCCCGAGACTTATTTCTATAAGCCCTCCAGTTAAAAAATTCGTTCCTGTAACCAAAACGCTACAGCCTAAGCCACCACAGATTTTAGGGATGGAAAACAAGGAGACATGGCTGAGCACAAAGGATGCGTGTGTATACACACACACACATATATATATATATATTTAGTTTGGAGGACCACTGTGCTTGTACATTGCATTTTCCAAACAGAATCAGCCAAGAAGTGGCTCACAGGAGCTCCACCACTACTGTAGCCAGCAATTTGCTCACCCGTTCCTGGGGGTATGGGGTTTGGCACAGGGTGCACTGAGACAGCAGTAAGATAGCTGCAGAGCTCTGTCAGGACTCGGGTTCCCACTAGCAAGACATCTAGAGGCAGAGGCAGGAGAGAGGGACTGAACCAGGTCACCAGGCTCAAGGTTAACATTGGAGCCTATCTGTGCCCCCAGAAACCAGCAGCAAAAGACAGGCACACACAGGGGTTGCAAGAGGGTGTGGGGAATCCTGCATCGAAAACTAGGAAAAAAGGGTTTACTTTACAGGTAAAAGGAGCAGGGAACAAATCATGTCACGTGTACATGAAATGAAAAAGTGAGAATGTTTATGGCCTAAACCCACAATGTTTTACCATGACACTCCTCCATTCCAGACACAAAACCATTCTTCCACTAGATTTTTTTGGCTGTCTGTAGTGGCCTCTCACAGTTCATTCAGTGATAGTGTCTCTTTAAAGAACGAGCTTTACTGGGTCATTTATTCCCCACCTCAGAGACCAGGGCTGGACTACTCTGTATTGCAGGTGCTTCAGCCCCACCAGTTTCAAGTGCCTGAAGTAACACGCAGCCCGTCCAGCCCCTCTGATCACAGCACCAGGTGGTTTTCCCTGCTGCCCAGCCTAAACCACCTTTTTATTCCCTTTCCATCACCTCGCTGTATCCCCTCATCACACACTGTGATGACCATTCCTAAAATGCCTTTTCTGCAGGTGAATTATGAGAGGCAGAGGACAAAACATCCCATTCTTTTATTCAGCCGGAAAGGCTGCTGCTGATCAGCTAGAGAGTGCTAGTTCTAAGACAACCCAGAAATATTAATTATATACTGCATATGTAGTAAGCCAAGCAGCAACCCTGTGCACACTCTAAACCTGAGCTACACAAGTCCCAAAGTCTGCCAGGCTGACTCAGAAGCAAGAGGCATACTTTTGCCTTTGGACACACTTTCTATTCTCCCCTATCAGTCTAACTTACAGCCTTTAAGTGTTGATAGCTCCAAGCCTAGAAAGACAAGTCCCCTTTCTCCTTACTTCTTCCTCCCTCCCCCTGAATTCTGACATTTCCTAGAGAGCTATTACAGCTTGCTCCTCAACTTGACCAGCAGCATTAATACACCAGGATTGAAAGACACCTGCAGTTTGGGAAACGGGGTACCACAAAAGGCTAATAAAAGTTGCCTCTTGGCAGTCTACCGAACTGCCTTCTGTATCAGGCCAGCCTTGTCTTATTGCAACAAACAAGGCTGAAAGGATGGGATCAGCTAATGAGACGAGGGTTTCAGACACACTTCAGTCATTACAACAAATGCCAATTTATATAGCAGGCCTCTTCAGGTATCAGGCTAAAAGCACCTTGACTCCTAATTAAATTGCACCTCCATTGCAAATGCTCTTTTCCCAGAAACCTCCTCACACACATTTTATTTATACCATTCATCTCAATAAAACTCTCCAACAACTCTGCTCTCCTAGACAGAGGTCTTTTGTGCGCATCCATGT
The DNA here is from genome assembly GCF_000691845.1 of Merops nubicus. Lineage (NCBI taxonomy): Eukaryota > Metazoa > Chordata > Aves > Coraciiformes > Meropidae > Merops > Merops nubicus. The sequence goes on along the minus strand of NW_008624598.1, from coordinate 1,973 downwards.
GGGTGTATTATTTAAAGGGTACATCACATGGATACTTTATCTAGTTTAATCTGATTTAATCTCAGCAGATTTACTAAAGTGAAATATATTTATAGACCCATATAGATGCCTCTTGCCATCTCCATTGCCATAAATAAATATTCAGAAGAAGAAAAACAGACCTGAATTGTGACACTTGAGTTCCCATAATTTCTACATTAAGTACCACGGGAGACTGACGTTCACAACACAGAACGCTAAAGCACAGCTTAAAGCTATGGCAAAGGACTAACATTTAGGACAAACTGAAGTGGAGGGGAGATGTAGGAATAGTTTCTAATCCTGCTTTAGTTATCCTTGCAAATATAACTGTATTAACCCAGCTCTGTTTGAGCTGTCAGTAACAGCAATCTCACATGCAACTCAACTGGGCTGGTTGCACAAGGCATGAAATCAGTTCAGGGCAGTGGACTGAAGGTAGGGTTGGGAAAGACAACATGAAAACTATTAGTCCCCGTAGAAGTTTGTGGTGTGCTGATTCCATGAGACACTGCTCTGGGTTGCACTCGGGGACAGCTGGATATTAAGGCTCCTGATGGTCTCAGATAGTTTGAAGAGGTAGGGGAGGAGACTGGATTTCTCCTTTGTGTAGTTAAGAGAATAGACAGAAGTAGTGTACCATTCTGGCTTAAAAGGATGCCCTTCATCTTAGTGCAGGTCTGCATCTGTGCTTTCTTTTGTATGTACCATCTCCAATCTCTCTCCAAGAGCAAAAGACAAAAACATCAGTAAGTTATTCTGAAGATCTAATTTAGCAGCAGCTCTGTCAAATGCAAGTTCACCGAAGTGGATGAAAAAAACACAACAGGCATCCTTCAAATGCATATTTAAGCAAAACCGGTTTTAAGCTTTGTCCCTCTTGCTATGATTCTAAGCAGAGAGGCCATTCTAAAGCAACTGACAGCTACTCAGCAGCAAGCACACTAAAACAAAATAATGAAAGTTCGGCTGGAAGCAGATTACCTTCTTTTAAAGGATTAAATAACCTGCCCTGACCAAGTTTCTGTACCACAAACTTATATATACTCCTCATTTTTAAGCCTTTGGAGGGTCCTACAATTCTCCTCTGGTCACGCAGACTGGGAGAAAATGCATATACTGGGAGGAAGAAAGAAAAAGAAAGGCAGTTAAACACCCTCTATTTAAAATGGTTATTTTACAAAACAGACCCAAACTCAAATTAACATCCCAGCCCTCAAGGAGAAAGGAGGAATTGTTTCCATTAAAGAAATACATCATTAAAAAGTGACCTACAAAGACTTACCCATAGTCAGTGAGACTGATCTTTGCCAGAGCTCACACAAGAGACTGGCTGCGTGCTGTTAAAAAAGGGGGAGCGGGGGGGCTGGATTCTCTCACTAGGGTCTCTCTTCAGAGCTCAGAGAGCTTGGCTTGTTAGAGGCAGAGGCATGCCTTCCAGAAGGACTTTACAGCAACGCACAACTGAGTTGTAAGCCAAGATAAAGCCGGCTTGTTATGAGAGGCAAGTCTTGTGGGTTGCTTTTATTTATTTTTTCCCAACGTATTGGAAATGCAGATCTTGTAAAGCAAGAACTAAGAGAGGTCTGGGAGAGGGGAAGGTGGGCTGCACGGATGGCTAAAGTAAATCCCGGCTGTTCTCTCTAGCCAGAGCTGGTGCTCAGCAGGGAAATGGGTTGTCATCCCCAGCCTCTGCCCCCTGCCCTCGGAAGGTGAGGGAGCCAGCTCCTTCAGGGGGACACCGGAGCTTGCCATTTGCCAGCCTGCCTGCAAACAAGGAGGGGAAGTAACCACCATAACTATAATAATAATAATTTCTAAAAAATAAAAAGACCAAACGGCTCGACATCAGCTCTGCCACACACCACCCCTCACCCATCCCCGCGGTCTTAAGAAGAAAATGGGCCGCAAAGTTGAACGGAGCGCAAACGCAGCCTCACCCGCTGAGGGGAGGG
>NW_008624597.1:416-718 GCF_000691845.1 Merops nubicus | reverse complement strand
TGCTCGCCCCTGCTTGACTCCAGCGGCCACTGCGTGCCCGGTGCGTGCCCACCACTTTCCTGCCCTGTGCCCCCTGCGTGGCTGCCACTTGCCCACTCCTGGGCTATCACCAGCCCACTGTATGCCCCTTGTGTGCCCACTGCTTGGCCACCACATGCCTGCTGCTGCTCGCCCTGTGTGTGCCACTGCTTGCCCACTGCTTGGCACTTGCATGCTCCTCGTGTGCCTGCTGCTTGCCCACTTCATGCCTCTCACGTGCCTGCTGTTTGCCCACTGCTCTCTGGCTGCTTGCCCACTGCTTG
>NW_008624597.1:0-403 GCF_000691845.1 Merops nubicus | reverse complement strand
CCCCCTGAGGTGCCCTCTCTTTGGCCATCAGATCCTCACTGCTTGCCCTGTGTGTGCCCACTGCTTGGCCACCACAAGCCCACTGTTAGCCCGCTGTTTGCCCACTGGTTGGCACTTGCATGCCCACTGGTTGCCCTGTGTGTGCCACTGCTTGCCCATTTCATGCCTCTTACATGCCCGCTGCTTGCCTGCTGCTCACCCGCTGCTTGCCCACCACAGGCCTGCTGCTTGCCCTGTGTGTGCCCACTGCTTGCCTGTTGCATGCTCCTTATGTGCCCATTGCTTGGCCATCCCATGCCCACTGCTTGCCCTGTGTGTGCCCACTGCTTGCCTGTTGCATGCTCCTTATGTGCCCATTGCTTGGCCATCCCATGCCCACTGCTTGCCCTGTGTGTGCCCACTG
>NW_008624596.1:723-1014 GCF_000691845.1 Merops nubicus | reverse complement strand
CTCCTCAGCTTGTCTCCATCCCCGGCATTCCCTCCCCACCCTCCCCTCTCCCAGGGTTCTCCCACGTGCTGCAGGGAGGTGTGGGACCCCAGCTCTGCCCGCCACCCCCCACCACACTCACTCTCAGCCCTGAAGTCCACGGCCGTGCTGGCGTTGCCCTCGGGGTTCCCAGCCCAGCACACGTAGGTCCCCTCGTCCTCCAGCACCACCTCCCGGATCTCCACCTTCAGGATGTTGAAGGACAAGTTGGCGCGGACCCTGGGGCCGGGGGCTGGGGTGCAGTCCGACCGG
>NW_008624596.1:0-706 GCF_000691845.1 Merops nubicus | reverse complement strand
GTGCAGGCTATCGCTTCTTCTCCTCTCCACAGGGTCAGGTTGGCCTCTGGGTCGCTCTCCACCGTGCACTGGATGATGCCCAGGCGCCCACCCTGGGTCTCCAGGAAGGAGCTCACCACCGGTCGCCTCGGTGGGACTGCAGGTGAAAGAGCTCTGGTGAGAATCTTGTGGGTTCCTGAGGTTGGGAGAACACCAAGAACCCCAGGGATCCACGCCTTCCACCTGAGCAGCTCCCTCCAGCTGCCAGACCTCAGGGTCCCACAGCTGCTGGCTCTCTGGGAGGGACCCGCATGCCCTGGGCACCTCTCTGGTTCCTTGGCTTGAGCTCAGGGTCTGAGTGCAGGTGTCCAGCCCCACCCAAAACTGTGGGGTAGGTCTGCAGAGACCCAGTGGTTTGGGTCTCTGGAAACCAGCTGTGACCCACACGGCTACAGAAAAATGACATTCTGTCAGGACTGAAACTTCCTAATTGTATTTTTCCTAGTTTAATATCGGGAAAGATTTTTTGTCAATCAAAATCCAACCAGAGAAATCAAAATTCGACCCATGGCTTTCACATGCATCATCTCTTGCTCTAAGAAATTTAATATCTGGAGACTCGGGCTCTAGACCCTTCCCCAGCCGCTCCGTTGCCCTTCTCTGGCCACGCTCCAGCCCCCCCAGGTCCTTCTGGGAGTGAGGTGCCAAACGGCGAATGCAGTATTGA
>NW_008624595.1:0-240 GCF_000691845.1 Merops nubicus | reverse complement strand
GCCGGGGGAGACCCCAGCAGCCCCCGTCTTAGGAATGTGCTGGCACCCGGCTTGCAGGTCCCCAAGGAGGGATGCTCAGCACCCCCAGCTTGCAAGCACCAAAATGGGACCCCCCGAGTGCTGCAACGGGGTGTTAACGTGCTGGGCCACCCCAGGAGCAGGATGTGACCGATGCCTGTGGAGAGGGGAGGTCAGGACTCGATCCCCTCCCCGCAGCTTCAGCTCCTCGGCAAAGAAACC
>NW_008624594.1:3106-3379 GCF_000691845.1 Merops nubicus | reverse complement strand
TTTATCTCCTCCCAAACCTCCCCAAGGCCCCGCCCCTTGGGCTGCCCTGGGGGTGCACCCCTCAAACGCTCCCCAACGGGCTGCCCCCCTCTTAAATCTTTTTGGGGTGCTGGGGTGGGGGGGGTTGCTCCTTTCATCCCCTAAATCCTCTCCCTGCATGCTCTGCGAGTTCTCTGGTTCTCGGGGTGCCCTCTGTACCCCCCGATTCCCTCCTTGGTGCCCACCCCGCGGGCTCTGGGGGTTCACCCACCAAGTCCTGCCCCCCCCGGGGCG
>NW_008624594.1:1791-3075 GCF_000691845.1 Merops nubicus | reverse complement strand
CTCCCTCCCCCCGGCGCTGAGTCAGGGCGGGTGATAAGGACCCACCGAGGGCTGTGCTGGGACATCCCCTCCCCTCTCCTCAGCCCCGGGCCCTCCCACCAGCCTTAAACACCCCGGATTTATTTAAGCAGCTTACCCAAGGCTTAATTAACCCTTAGAGCTAACGAGCAGCGACCCTCACCCCCCCCTCTTTGCCACCCCTCCAAATATTTAAGACCTCCTGGCCGTTAAGAAGGGACCAATCCTGGCTCATTCCTTGGTGAGGAGCTGGGATTGGTTTTCTCACTTCCCAGAAAAACCTCCCTGGTGATTCCAGCAGGGAATTAAAACCAGAGTCTGCCTCCTAGGTCAAGGTTGAGCCTCCTCACCTCCACCTAAGGACTCCCCAAGCCCAATCCTCTTCCCTGCTGCTTCCCAGGGCACGGGAGAGCTCCCTGGGATTCTTCCTCTCCATTTTTTTTCACTTTCCTCCTTATTTCTTGGCTCGTTTCCTCTCCCTCTGAGCTCATCAGGCTTCAGGCTCGGCAGCCACGGAGCCCTCAGCAAAGTCTCTGCTTAACTTGGCCCTGGAGAGTTGGGCAGGAGCTTTGCTCTCCTCTTTTCCCTCTGGCTTTTTCCTCTCCTCTTTTTTCTGTGGCTTTTTCCTCTCCTCTTTTCCCTGTGGTTTATTTCCTCTCCTCTTTTCCCTCTGGCTTTTCACGTGCCTCGACATGAGGGTGGAAAGGAAGGGACAGGGCACAAGCGTGGGGGTGAAACTCTTCCTGCTCAGCTCCCAGGCTCTGAAGCAGCTCCCAGCTTTGGGGTTGCCTTTCTCACCCCCTCCCAGCCCCCTTTTTTCCTCCTTGGTGACACCAAATTCCTCACTCTGACACCATCGAGGGGGGGTGTCCAGCAGGGAAAGGGAGAGTTCTGCCCACGGGGCCAGGATTTTGGATCGTGGGATCCTCTCCAGGGGGAGAATTTTGGCTGTGGTGCAGTGAGATGGGTGCTTGCTGCAGAGCTCTGAGGGGTCAGTCCTGGATGAATCCCACCCCTGGCCTCTTTCTCCTTGTCCCTGGGAAGGAAGGAGGTGGCAGAGTGGGATCACAGGGTCTGGGATCAGCTGGTGAATTCAGCCAGACCTGTGAGACTTGCCCTGCAGGTTACAAATTGGCCCTTTCATTCTGGCCCACGCTAATTAGATTCAAGTAATTAGCATCTTCCGGCAGCAGGGGGAGGGTTGGGAGCTCTGCAGACAGGGAGGAATCCTTCTGGGAACTCGTGGATCAACCAGCCCCACCTCTC
>NW_008624594.1:0-987 GCF_000691845.1 Merops nubicus | reverse complement strand
CCCAGGGACATGATCCTGCCCTGCTCCTGCTGGCCACACCAGTGCTGACCCAAGCCAGGATGCTGGTGGCCTTTTTGGCCACCCAAAGTGATCAGCAGGCGAGTGACTTTGATCCCTCAGTGCTTTCAATCCCCAAACTCCTGTTTCCTGACCCCCAGCTGCCTTTCTGTGCCATTTCCACTCCCCTCAGCCAGCAAACAGACACCCTGGGGTGGGTTGGGTGCAGGAACACCCCCCAGCCTGGTTTTCTCTGAGCTTTGTGACCCCCCCCAGACCTGACGTGGGGCTGCCGGGGTGGGATTTCCACCCCCTCTAAAGCCTGGATGGTGCTGGGGAGGGTTCTGCTCTCAGGCTTGGCTCCAGCCTGGGTTGGGTGACTCACTGGTGGGTGTTTCTCTTCTCCTCATGCCCCCAGGTCGGCGCAGGAGATGAAGCACATGGAGAACATCTCCAGCCTGGGGCAGGGCGAGTGCCAGCGGCCCGAGAGGGAGGAGGTGCCCACCCCTGGGGGGCACCCCTGGGAGATGATCATGGACAAGAAGCACTTCAAGCTCTGGAGGAGGCCAATCGAGGGCACCCACTTGTACCAGTACAGAGGTAATGTGCTCCCAGTCCTGACCCTGGAGACTTTTTGCCCTGCACTGAGCCCTCGGGGTGGGGGTGGGGTGTTCCTTGCCTGGGTTTATAGAAAAATGAGGATAAAAAGGGAGCTGGCATCCTTTGAGTCCTGCTCTGCAGGTCACTGAGCCCTCTAGGGGGGGGTTCCCAGCCCTGCCAGCCCCCAGGGAAAACTGAAATCATTGGTGCTGAGCTGAGGAAGGATTGTGCCTGCCCCTGAATCCTCTCTCTCTGTGCAGTGTTTGGGTCCTACACGGACGTGACCCCCCGGCAGTTCTTCAACGTGCAGGTGAGGCTTTGAACTGGGCCCATGGGATGGAACCTGTTGGAAAGGGACCTATGGAATCATGGAATTGTTCTGCTTGGAAG
>NW_008624593.1:0-9526 GCF_000691845.1 Merops nubicus | reverse complement strand
AAGAACTGGCTGGCAAACTGAAGTCCTGCAGAGGTGGTTTTCAGAGCCTCTGGAGGTTGTACAGTTGGGACTTACACCCTGCAGGACACAGTTGTGGAGTCACTTGCAGATCTCTTTTCTCCTCCTCTCTTTGGCACCTTCTTGCTGCTGCTGGAGATGCCCGACGGGCGCCGTGGGCGATGGGCGACTGCCTCCCAGCTCTGCCTGTTCCTTATCACCTCTAATTACACCTCAGCAGCTAAAATCACAACCCTGTGATGAAAGCAGCTCATGGAGGAGGGAAAAGCGACTGTCAGAAGTCAGATGAAGGAGGACAGATGGTTTCCTGGAGGCTTTTCTCAAGACGTTTCTAGGTTGCTTGAGAAGTCTCCTTGTCAAACTGATCTGAACAGCCATTAGAGTCAGGATCTTCTCAATGCTTGTGTTGACCCCAAGAGCTTGCCCTGCAGCATCTGTGGGTAGATAGCATGGCTCAGAACCAGCAAAAATGTCCTGTACTGGCACAGAGCAGCCTGATCTGCTTCTCAAATATTCGTGTGCTCCTCAGAAGTCCCAGTGGATTGTGCCAGGTCTTTGTGTGTGGGGACCTGCCCTGGATAGAGACAGCAGCACAGCTCATCCTGGTGCATCAAACCTGGGCTGCTGGGTGCCAGGGCTGAAACAGAGGCCCAGGACTTATCTTCAAGGTCCAGATACACTCAAATAATGGCTAAAAAAATGATTTTAATAGAGCTGCTAATGGAGGTGATGACTCACGTCAGCAGCTGTGGCCCACTAGGACTCTGCATGAGAAGCTGCAGCTCATCTGTGGAGAAGATGATGGAATAATCACCTCTAGGAGAGGAGCAGCAGCACCAGCCTCATCAGGTTCTAGTCTGAAGCATGAGGGTGGCTTTGGTTTGACCTTTTTTTCCTAGACAAATCCAAACCAACAAGTACATTTTCCTCACTGAGATCTCAAAGGTACCTGTCTCTGGAGATCTTCCTTCCTGACAACATGGAGCAGAATAAGAGGAGCCTGTGTTTGAAATGGAAAGCAGAAAGTGTTATCTTACAGAACTTTTGATTTTGATCTGTAGCTAAATTATTATTTGATATTAAAACATGTATTCCTTTAAGGAGCAGACCCTGGGCTGAGGACAGCACTCCTTGATGTTTGTTTGGTGTTTAACCCTCTTGTGTGACTTTTTATTCTTCTTTTTTTTTCATAGAATATGGATTCCACACTTCACTATATTCATAATGATTCAGATTTAAGCACCAACAGTAGTTTCAGCCCTGAAGAAGAAAGAAAATCCAAAGTACAGGTAAATGACATTACCTGTGATTCTGTTTTTCCTACGTGGTATTTTTATATGATTTCATTTGTGCATTTCATTCAGTCATTTCTGGTGCAGTTTCTGTGAAATATGGCAAACCTCTGTTGTAAAATATTCCATGTTTTCAGAGATAATGGCTTAATTCAGCAGTGGCTCCTGTTTTAACTGTGTGTCAGAGGTGACAGTATTTTTTGGCACGAGGTGGTGATTGTTGTCAACTTCCAGGCTCTGGTTTTGTAGCAAATGAAACCAAGCAGAAACTCTCCTGTAATGGAAATTAGATGATTGAGGAAATAGATCTTTTTCTGTCAAATATTTTGACTGGAACTGCCTCCACCCCACAACAGCTTTTTTACAACAAAGTTGTGAAAGCATTTGGTTAAGCTCAAACTGTCTCTGTTAGGTTTTTTTCCCCAAAAGACTGAATGTTTATGATGATGTTCAGTACTAGGTGTGCCCCCCTGCACCAGTGGGGTTCCTGAGGGGGAACCTCAGTCCCTCCTGTATTTTAATTCAGTTTGCTTCTCCAGGATTTTGAGAGGGATAGGGAGAGAATTTTTGAGCAAGTCTCATCCTTTTGCTGTCCTGCCTCATTTTATGGGTCTAGTTTTTATAATGCCCAGTTGGCACAGCCTGAGAGCCTGGAGGCCTGTAGGAAGGGACAGTGTGGTCTCTTCACTTCCTGGGCTGCTGAAGTAGAGGGTGATCTCCTCATTCATTGCCTTGGTCTGTGTATTTTTGGATAGCTCCTGGTCCTGTCATCATTTTTTGGGAACTTTTTGGTGCAACTTAGGAAAAATAAGATAAAAATAAAACCCGCGTTCTTATGAAGAGCTGGGAATTAAATCATACCCCATAGTTATGGGGGAAAAAAATGCCCTGACAGCATACCCTAGAGTTTCAGTGGATGGAAGAGTGTTCTGTGAGGGTTTAGTGTGAGCAGTGCCCCCTCCCCTGGCTGCAGGACGTGGTGCCTCAGGCCCTGCTGGACCAGTACCTGTCCATGACCGACCCGTCCCGCGCGCAGACGGTGGACACCGAGATCGCCAAGCACTGCGCCTACAGCCTGCCAGGGGTGGCCCTCACCCTGGGCAGGCAGAACTGGCACTGCCTGAAGGACACCTACGAGACCCTGGCTTCAGACATGCAGGTGAGCCAACCACAACCACTCACTGATTCTCACAGGCAGGAGAATTTGGGCAGCAGTGTTCTCCTTGGCAGGTGGTGGAGAGGTGGCTGTGTGCGTTTCCTGTCGCTGTACAGCTGGTTCCCAGTCCTCCTTTGTTGCCTTTTTTGGAAATACTCTTTCTGTTTTGGGCTTTATTTTTTTTTTTAAAAGCATTCCCAAACTGCTTCATCTCCCTTTGCACTTGCTGCTTGCTATGTCAGGGCAGCAGCTCCCAGTGATGTGTGGTGAGTAATTTTCTACATGACTCTTGCTCAGATTTTCCAGACTCTCTTGCAGCCATTAAAAACAACCAGCTAATAAACGTGGGAGATAAGTAAAAAACAAATTACCTCGTGTTCAAAACTGCCCAGGGTTTAATCACCAGTCTCATCTGAATTAAGACTGAATCACCAGAGCAGGGCAAATAGAACAGCACAAATGCTAATTGGAAACTGCTGGGTAAAGAAGAGATGCTATTTTATTTTAAAAACAAACAAAATAACCCTCATTTGAAGTAGTTACTCTGTTAAAAGAGCACCCTTTTGATTTGGGGTGAGTGGACTGCTGTGCACTCTGCATATTATGGGAGCTGGAACGTCAGCTGAAATATCGTGGGGTATGTGCTTTAGTCTGTTTTATAAATAAAAGCAGTCAGAGAAGGGAAATTAGGTATTTGGAAGCCTTGGAGCTCACTGGGAGTCCAGCCAGGACACTGCCCCTTGAGTTAGAGCAGAGTGTTTCAGACCCTGCACCCCTAAATTGATGAACTCTGTTGTGCAGTGGAAGGTCCGTCGGACGCTGGCGTTCTCCATCCACGAGCTCGCCGTCATCCTTGGAGACCAGCTGACAGCTGGAGATCTGGTTCCTGTCTTCAATGGCTTTTTGAAAGACCTGGATGAGGTCAGGATAGGAGTGCTCAAACACCTGCATGACTTCCTGAAGGTATGTCCACCTTCAGCTCCCAGCACGGGCAGCGAGATGTTCTGCTTTGTTTCTTCACAGCCATTCTCTTTTCAACACCACGCTGGTAGAACCCTCAGGGGGGAATCCACACAGTCCTCTGGTGAGCACTGGAGTGTATTTTACAGGAGATCTGTTGCTGATACACTAACCAGACACTTCAGAGAAAAGGAAGCATGTTTTATTCAATATATAGGTGCCAGTGGATGGTAATTGATTATTTTTGATGGCTCGAACCCTCTCTGCAGCTTACTTGTCACATTTCCTGAGGAGTTTTTTCTGGAGCTGCCTTGTATTTAAGTTTCTGTTTCCTGTTACAGCTTCTCCATCTTGACAAAAGACGAGAGTACCTTTACCAGCTTCAGGAATTCCTGGTGACTGATAACAGCAGGAACTGGCGTTTCCGTGCTGAGCTGGCTGAGTATGTACTTCTCTGCATGCTTGTTTTGATTGCTATGGACATATAAAAATGTTAAAATCATAGAACAGATGTTTCAGTGACCTTTTTTAATTAGGGGATAGTCCTTATCCTCCTCCACTTGTCTACCTTACTTAAAAATTCCCAGTCACAGGGACTGCAGGGTCACAGCCAGGAGGGTTTGGGGTCTCTCCAGAGCAGGAGACTCCACAGCCTCTCTGGGCAGCTGCTCCAGGCTCTGCACCCTTACACCAAAGAAGTTCTTCCTTATCTTCAGGTAGAACTTTCTACCATTCACAACACATACCAGTTTTTACTCCTCAGTAGCTCTGTTATGGCCACACTGTGTATTTGGCAAGGGTTGTAATGTGAGTGAGCATATATGTAAATGGTCACATCAGCAGTGTGCCCAGGTCCTGCAGCCTGGCTTGGAGCAGCACTGGTGTGGCCAGCAGGCCTAGGGCAATGGTTGTCCCCTGGGCTCTGCGCTGGGGGGGCTGCACCTCAAATCCTGGGGTCAGTTTTGGGCCCCTCACTCCCAGAAGGACCTTGAGGGGCTGGAGCGTGGCCAGAGAAGGGCAACGGAGCTGCTGGGGAAGGGTCTAGAGCCCAAGTGTGGGGAGGAGCAGCTGAGGGAGCTGGGGGTGCTGAGCCTGGAGCGAAGGAGGCTCAGGGGAGACCTTCTGGCTCTGCACAGCGCCTGACAGGAGCCTGGAGCCAGGGGGGGGTCGGGCTCTGCTCCCAAGGGACAAGGGACCGGACGACAAGGGACAGGACAAGAGGAAAGGGCCTCAAGTTGCCCCAGGGGAGGTTTAGGTTGGACCTGCGGAGCAATTGCTTCCCTGAGAGGGTTGCCCAGGGCTGTGCCAGGCTGCCCCGGGCCGTGGTGGAGTCCCCACCCCTGGAGGGGATTCCCAGCTGTGGAGATGTGGTATGAGGGACACGGGGCAGTAGGGACCTGGCAGGGCTGGGGGAAGGGTTGGACTCCATGATCTCAAAGGTCTCTTCCACCTGGAGCAAGTCCCTGATTCTATATTCACAGCTAAAGGAACCTTTCTTCTGATTGTCATGTGCTGTCTTTGGTTGTTCTTCCACCCTGTAGGCAGCTGATCTTGCTTCTGGATCTGTACAGTGCCAGGGACATCTATGACTACCTGAGACCCATTGCCTTCAGCCTGTGTGCAGACAAGGTGTCCTCCGTCCGCTGGATCTCCTACAAGCTGGTAAAGCCACCTGGAGCAAACCCAGGATGTCAGACTCTGGGGGGGGGATGGGGATCAGAAGGACTCTTTGCATTTTTATTCTTCTTTTCATTGCTTGAAGGTCAGTGAAATGGTGAAGAAGCTGTACCTGGCTTCCCCATCCACCTTCGTGGTAGACCTCATGAATGAGCTGGTTGAGAAGTTCTGCAGGTGCCACAAGTGGTCTGGGCGTCAAACCTTCGTCTTCATTTGCCAGGTGAGGAGTTTCTGTTCATCTGCTGTGGTTCTGGGGGGTGCTGAGGTCATCAGGGTGCATGGGGAGAGCAACTGGAACTCTTCAGCTGCCTGTTGGTGCTGTTTTCATGAGTTCTTGGAAGTATGTGGAGAAAGATGAACTTTGGAGCTTAGAGAAACATGTTTGGAGTTTTATTGGGATGTTTGTTGTATGAATGTAGTACCTAGTTAGCAGAAAGACTAAATGAGTCTTGGAAAGGATCATAGCATGGTTTGGGTTCCAAGGGACCTTTGGAGATCTTGTCCAACCTTCCTCTCCTAAAGCAGGGTCACCTAAAGGAAGAGAAGGTCTCTTACTTTCTCCCCTGTTTTCAAGTGATACAGTGATTTATAAAAAAAGGCAACCCAACCAAAAACCCCAAACCACAATAAAAATAAGGAATCACAGACTGGTTTGGGTGGGAAGGGACCTTCCAAGGTCACCCAGTCCAAGCCCTGCAGGGAGCAGGGACATCCCCAGCTAGAGCAGGGTGCTCAGAGTTGTGTCCAACCTCCCCTGGAATGGTTCCAGGCTGAACAGTCCCAACCCTCCCAGCCATATCTTCATGGCAGAGGAAGTTCAGAGACTTCACACAGAACAAAGGGAGCTTCTGAGAGAGCCTGAATTTCCTCAGCCCTGACTTGCTTCCTCAGTGTGACTGCACTGGGCTGTCTTATCCCATCCTTGAAAGCTCTGTGGGTGCTGCCTCCTGTCTTCCTGCTCTGAAGGGGAGAAGATGTGTCAGCTCTGGTGCTGTGCTGACATCTTACCTTCCCCAAGCTGAAGTCTGACAGGGTTGCCTCTGCCTTCTTGCCAGACCATCAGTGAAGATGACTGCCTGCCCATGGACCAGTTTGCTGTGCACCTGCTGCCACACTTGCTCCACTTGGCATCTGACAGGGTTCCAAACGTCCGAGTCCTGCTGGCCAAAACGTTGAAGCAAACCCTGCTAGAGAAAGGTTAGTGGCAGAGAGAGCTGAAATGGGCCAACTACCTGTCTCTTTGTCCCTCTCCTTCCTCTGCTCAGCTGGGAAAGAAGCAGCACCACCAGCTGTGAGGGGTCTTCTTGCTTTCAGTCTCCTTGGTGTGGGATTTTTACCTTGGCTGAGGTAAACCCCTGAACCTCGTTGTGGTATTGGAGTTGAGGAAACACAAGTCCTTGCCTGTTCTTCTGATACCATTTTCCCTTAGTTAGTCTGGTTTCTAGATGGGTCCCAGGGCACAGAAAGCACAAATGAACAACTGGGAACTGGGAGGTTGTTGAGCAGTGCCCCTTATTTGCTTTAAAAAATATTTTGATGATCTGCGTAATGAGAAAGAAAATAAGGAGGATTCTTTCTTACTCTTATCATCTCTTTCCTCTTCAGCATGGAATCCTTCCATACAAACCCACCTCTAGATGGGTCCCAGGGCACAGAAAGCACAAATTAACAACTGGGAACTGGGAGGTTGTTGAGCAGTGCCCCTTATTTGCTTTAAAAAATATTTTGATGATCTGCGTAATGAGAAAGAAAATAAGGAGGATTCTTTCTTACTCTTATCATCTCTCTTTCCTCTTCAGCATGGAATCAAAAACCCACCTCCTCTTTCCTCCCTGGGGGAGAAGAGGTGGCTGCTGCTTGCTTTTTATGGTAGCAGGGAGAGGAAAGGTTCCCTGGAGTCCCTTCAGGGAGATCAGACACAACTCCCACCTCCTGGATGTGCCCAGGAAAGCCTCCCCAGTGTGCAGGAGGTGCAGAGGAGCCAGCAGTGCTCCCAGGCCACAGGAGAGGGAAAGAACCTGGGAAATACTCACCTGGTCTAGCTGAGAGGTGTCCCCTGACAGTGGGTAGATGATGAAAGGCACATTTAAAGATGAAGCTGAGGAGATTTAAACCTCAGCTGTAAATGGCCCTTCCCAGGAGCTGGGTGTAGTTGTGCTGCTTTTACAGCCCTCGTGGGGCATCAGTCACAGAAGCTGTCAGGAGCTGGAACCTCTTCCTGCCAGCTTAGCTGTACTGTGGGGTGGTCACTTGGCAAGCCTGGGAAGGAGGTGGGTTAGCTGTGGGACTGTGGCACCTTCCCCCATCACACATTCCAGTCTCTGATAAGCTCTTCAGTCTCTCACAGGTTTTTTTTCCTCCTCTTTGGTCGTGCTGTGTCCTGCTTCCTTTTATACTGAAGGAGGGTAGAAATCCTGTGCTCCAGCAGCACTGTTAAGTCCTTCCCTGTTCCAGAGCATGGTCACTCTGTTTTTTTTAAGGTGAATTCATAGCTAAATTGAGAAGTGCCTCCTGTGCCTGCTCAGCTCTCCCAGTTTCCCTGCACACCCTCTTCAGAGATCCTGAACCTCACCATAAGCTGAGGTGTGCACTGAAATACCTACTCCCTTTTCCTCCTTTTAACTCCTGTGCCTTGTCCCTTTCCAGAATATTTCCTCAATTCTGCCAACTCTCATCAAGAAGCTGTGGAACAAACCATTATGGTGCTTCAGATGGATGATGACAGTGATGTGAAGTACTTTGCCAGCATTCACCCTGCCAGCACCAAGATCTCTGAGGATGCCATGAGCACCACCTCCTCCACCTACTAACAGCCTCTGAATGTTGCTCTCATTAAAACAAAATCTAACCAAACTACCCTCACGTGCTTCTGAAATGGTTGGTCTTAGGACAACCTCTTTGGAAGGAGAGATTTTCTTGCCAGATTTTTAACAGGTGGATGTCACCCCAGCCTGATAACCAGGGATTGAAAGTCAAGGAGGAGTCCACGTGACCTGTGTCAGCTTGACTTTGGAATCACACTGCTCAGAGGATTCTTTTTGCCACCCAAGCCTTAAATCTTCTGTCTTCCTGATGCAAATGAAACTTGAATTGGCAGATGGTTGTGGTAGGAAGGGGGATCCCCGGAGACCTGCCTTGTTTCTCCTGAGGAGTTAAACTTAGCAAGGATTTCCTGTAGCAACTGAGAGAGGAAATGGCCAGAAAGGCAAATTTCTACCAGGATCTAAGACCTCCAGTATTAGAGCTAAAAGTTTTCACCATTCAAGGGACTTGATTTGTGTGCAGCTGGGCACACACCCTTCACTGGGAATAGTTTGTAAATGGGGAGGGGGGGGAAAAAAAAAGTAGAAATTGGGATTTCTCTTAAGGGCTCAGTGCTAACACTAAACTAGAAATTTGATTTTAAATCCTTAAATGCAGCATATTGCTGTACCCGTTAGCAGAAGACTTTGCTGAGTACCTACATCCTAATTATTTTCATGCTGGTCATGACCTAAAGGAAATTTATTAGCATATGTGCTTTAAGTCAGGTATTTTTAACTTGATCATGATCAGCTCTGAGGTGCAGCTTGTTTTTTTTTTTCCTTGGTATACTGTACATATCTGTGGGGCCTCCTCGGGGCGCCACGGTCTTTAATCATGTTGTTTAAAGCTGTTGTGATACAAGTTGTTCTCTATTTGTCCAAATAAAATTTATTAATAAGATTGAAAACAATCTTGTGACCTTTTTAAAGCGTTAAAAGGAGGAGTTTGAAGTTTTAAGTGTTTTTTTTTCTCTCCTTCCTAGCTGCAGGGAGAAGGGGTTGGCTTAGCAGTGGGGAAGAGTTTTTTGCATTTTCAGGTGGACTGTCCTGCAGTGTGCTGGAGGTGGTGCTGGGTTCCCTTTCAAGGGACCTGTCCCAGCAACCTGAGACACCCCCCTCAGCCCAGATCTACAGCAAGCTGTGAGCTCAGACTCCCCTCAGCCCCCAGCCTGCTCTCCTCCCAGCTCTCCTCAGCTTCCTGACATCTCCCTCATCTCTTCCAGGGGCAGTGTCCTGACACCACCTGCTCTCCAGCAGGCAGCAGAGGAGCAGCTGGGGCAGCTTCTTGGACGTGCTGTAGCAGAATGTTCTTCACAGGTCAGTGGTGCCCTGGCAGTTCAGCCTCAGGCAGGTCTCTCTTCTTCTTGTATGTTTTGGGGGTTTGGGGTATTGTTTTTATAGGGTTTTTCCTTTGCTTGCCCCTTTTTCTTTCCACAACCAACTTAAAAGCTGAGAGGGCAGCTGTGCCCAGCTCCCACGTTCCTGTAGAGTGGGCAGTGCTCTCACCAGGTTTTCTGGCCCCCACCTCCCCTGAGGGGGGTTCAGCAATCCTGTGCAGGCCCCTGGAGGAGGCAGGGGCAGCAGGCTGGCAGGGGCAGGGGTGGCTGAGCTCTCCCTGC
>NW_008624592.1:0-8062 GCF_000691845.1 Merops nubicus | reverse complement strand
GGGAAAAAAAGCAAACAAACAAACAAAGAAAAAAACACCACCTCCACCACCCACCTCCCAAATTTCAGAACATTGCAAATGTAACATATATTACATTTCTTCTTCGTGACAGTGTCTCAAAAATATTAAACCCATATATCATCAAAGAAGTAGACAAAGAAGTATTCTGAAAAATGAAACTCTGATAGCTAAAATTTTCCTACTTCTTAGCC
This sequence comes from Merops nubicus, assembly GCF_000691845.1. Classification (NCBI taxonomy): domain Eukaryota; kingdom Metazoa; phylum Chordata; class Aves; order Coraciiformes; family Meropidae; genus Merops; species Merops nubicus. The sequence continues at coordinate 7,850 of NW_008624592.1, read as the reverse complement.
TTCTCAAGACACTTAGAGACATATCACCTGGAATACCTTGTCATCAATATATAGTGAATTAAATTATTCTTCCAAATTAAGACTGTTCCCATGACCCCTGGGACTTCCCAAGGTAGTCATAGTTCTAAGGTCACACTGTAATAAATAACTAGAGTTTACATGATCTAGTTTCTTATTATTTTTCTTTATTTCATATTCTACTTAATTCTTGACCTTCAGACTGAGAATATAATTCTAAAACTTACCCCGTTTCTATGGCTATCATCTCCTGCAAAATAAGAGAAAGCTTCAGAAAATAAATTTATATTGGGTTAAATATTACCTAAAAGATTGTATATCCCATTAAACAGTTTATCAGCTAAACAGGTAAATTTCACCACCTAAGAAATGGACTTCCAGTTTTAAAATTTTCACATTTTCACCTTCATAATTGTCACAGATACTTCTAATTGTTTGTCACATGCACAAGTTTATTCAGATATTTTTAAGGACTCTACATTTTTTTGTGCATATACCATAACCAGTATGCTTTTTAGGTAGTTTCCTAGAAATCATTACTAGTGTCTTGCATCTCGTTATTTTATTGTTCTGAATCCATACATTTGGCCAAGATTTGCCTTTAGTTTAATTTTTTTTCAGATCTAAAGTACAGATTTGAAAAGGGTAATGAGGTGAAAACTACAGTTCTTCCAGAACCGTATGGATTAAGGCTGAGCCTTGCCTTCAGTGATTTTAGTCTATTGTGACTCACAGGGACAAAAGACTGGCACAGTGACTACAGCTAGTGACTGATGGAAGTCCCAAACACATTGTGTTCTCCCCGAGACATAAACATCTTCTGTGTTCCTACTTGCTCTAAGGATAATAAGTACAATAGGACTACTCATGTAGGTTAATGCAATCGTTTCTTAGTGCTCCCTCATTGCATTAACCCTAACAGCACATTCCCTTCTCTTTCAGGACTGCTTTTCCTGCTCATTATTTTAAAATTCAAAGTGAAAATAGAGAGCTTATGGATTTCTCTGGATACAATTTAGCAAACCTCTTAAATTCTGCTGAAATATGTCAATGGGCTTTGGATCTCGTCTTCTGCTCCCAGTCTCAACTAAATTGGGTATCATACACAGGACATTACTTTCCTAAAGTACCCCCATCCAATCAGTAAAAGTGACAAAAAAACATCAGAAAAAAAAAAACTACATTTCTAACTGAAGAGGTTTTGTTCCCTAGTCCATAAGATGGGCTTAAACAAATAAATAGAAAGAACTTGGGCTGAAGAGTCTTTTCAATTTGCTTCAGTTTAGCTAAAGTGGCAGATGGCAGCTATCTCTGTTCTTCTCCCAGCCCTGCTCTCTGTATGGCTTCTCTCTGCTCTTCAAAGGAACTCCTCACTCCATACAAATTATTTCAGAAAAAGGAATATTAAGGTGCTGGCTGAAAGAAGTGCTTTCATGAAAAGCAGGAAGCTGCTCTGAGGAGAAAAAACAAGCTCTTTGTTGATGGAACAGGACGGGGCAGGGGGCAGAGCAGCACGGCTTTGAGTGGCAAAAGAATGCACCAGAATTTTAGTATCACCCTGGAGCTCTTACTTAAACTATACTAATATTGAAATAAAAACTGATGCAAACATTCCTGAGGGTTTTTTACTACATTAAGAACAATTGCTCACCTCACAAAATGTTTTGTTGAAAATTTGATCAATTGTATTTTATTTTTTTTTGTGAATGATCATTTGATTTAAAAAAAAAATCAATTCCATGTGCTTCTTTAGTTCTCTTTAATTAGCATCATAAACCCAAATTCATGTAATCTTTTCCAAAATAAGGTAAAACTATAATATGAGTATGTATTGGCTTGGAATAGTAAATTATCAGAATTTCTGTCACTATAATTTATTTCAAGTATTACAGAACTTTTTTTTTGTTGATAATTACATGTATTTCCAATAAGTAGATTCTACATTATTATTTCTACCTATCCTTGTCCAATGCAAAATAATTAGATTGTATTTCCCACTGTTGCCTCACTTACTAACAGTTTGCTTAGCTAAGGTTTTAAACGTCATCTAGATTCCACTGTGCTGGGTGCTGTACATAGGCAGTGATAAGACATCCTGAACCACCATGCCTACACTGAACACAGGAAAAAGCTAAGAGGAGAATGGGAGAAGATTATTTGTAAGTTACAAAATAATTTGGCTAAACACGAATTATACAAAATTAACTTATAAGAGGCTGTTATTTTGAATTATTTTTGGTTTTCCTATTTTTGAAATAATAATGCTTTAACAGGGTTTTTGTTCCTTCCACAATCACTTTCCCTTGTCCACTAGAAAGCTACAAGACAAGTTTAACAGAAACTAAATCAGAGAACAAAACCAAAACACTCTTTTCTCTTTCACTTTTTTCTTACTGAAAAATAAAATGTATAATGCTCAAAGAAAACTGAAAGACAGCATAAGGTTGAGAAATACAAGGTAAAAGTGGGATTTGAAAGAAATGTTTGTAATCAGATTTCCAGAAGATAGAAAAGGGAGGTAAAAACATGGAAAGAGCATTTAAAATCATCAGCTTCTTATCGAAGATAAAGAAAAACAACCATGAGGCACAAGGAGTCAGCAGAAAGACAAAGAAGCACTAAATTTCTAAAAGGAAGTTACAATTTTAAAAATAAGTACATTTCTCTGTTTCAAAAATATTTTTTATTTTACCATTTAAAGCAAAACGTAATTCAAGATCGAAGTGCTGACTGGAATATTTTGATGAGATTTATCTTTCTCATTAAGTTTATACAGCTACACTTGTCCAATCCCATTCATCTTTGTAGCTGATCAGGATGTCCATACCTGAAGGAACAAGTGGAACTGCTTTATCACACAGTTGGAAGAACCAGAGGAAAAAAAAAAAACAACACACACTAAAGAAAACACACTTGTGTCTCTCTTTATGCACTTTCCTCTGTATAGCATTTCCTAAGATATAATTTTTAGGAATCATCCAATGAGAGCGATCAGATAAACAAATTCTGAAGTATTAAAACATCTTTTTTTTTTTTTTTTTTTTTTTTTTTTTTTAATGTAGCTGTTTAAGGGAAAAAAAAAACTGTGCCAGTATTTGAGTCTGCAGCTTTTCCATAAGGAGAATTCATCCTTGTTTTAACCCAAGCAATTAGCCAAACCCAAGATGCTATGGGTTCTTTCCTATTAGATAAACACAATATTTTTGTGATACAGTATTCTTTATTTCTAAATTATCTATTTTCTTTTTCTCTAAATATCAACAAATTAAAACCACTGCTGCTTAGAATCCCAAATATCATTTTTTTCTAGCACTCTAGTCTCTCATAAGTAAGCAGTGGAACTCCAGGTAAGGGCTTATGTGTCTGTCTGGATCTTCCTTGATGCCTTCCACATGTAAATGATTTTTCTATTTTGTAATACATACAGCTCCAGCAAATATTGGCACAGTGCCCCATTTGAATTCCTATCTTAAGGAAAACTCTTCTGACAACAGAATTTGCCTCCACCCCTAGCAGTTGTGTTTTGAATACTGGCTCCTATTTTTTTTGGTTACCTATTCCACAAACCAATATATTTACCTCTCACAAGTATTCTGAATATATGGCAAAAGTTATGTGCATTTCTGTTGACCTTGGGGACAACTATCTAGTTGCCCATATTTCAGGATCTGGTTTCACAGTGTGTCCTGAACAGAACAGCTTTCTCTTTCCCAAAACAAGAACTTAGGCTTTTTGATTCCATCTGCACTACCACACGCTCCTACAGCTTATTTAAAACAAATGCTGGTGTTAATTTGATCGCAACATAAACTGATTCACCTCATTATAATGGGAAAAAAACCCCTAACTTTGCAGAAAAGAAAAAACAATGGGGGCTGCAGGGCAGGGTTTGGCCAGGTTAAAAAATTGAATGTTCTGCAATCACACAAAATGCTAAAGCTGGCACAAGGTGGGAGTGAATAATGCAGCTGGTATCAGGGACAAGTAAAAGAGATCAAACAAAGGATGAATCAAATGAACTGTTAGAAAAGGAAATTTGTTTTTAAGTTTTTTTTTTTCCTTTTTTGCTACTGCTTACTATTATTTTGGCACAAATGTAAAGAGAAATTAAGACAAATTAAACTGAGCAGGTGTTGTCAGCTCATATTTAGCTTTGAAGTCTGTTGCTTCTACACCAGATTTAAGAAGGGCTTCTGTGTTCTTTTTCCAGCTATACAGGCTATTCTAAGAAAAGGTATTACCTCTACCTACAAGCCATGTCTTTGCCCAGTATGACTGGCTGCTCGGTTTGGAGACTATGACAGGACCCCCAAGCCTGTCTGTAGCATGCCAAGATATGGAGAAGACAAAATTCTTATTTTTTGTGGATGCAGTCAGAGTTTTAGCTGAAGGGATTAAGACAGGCAGTGGCAGCTATGTGCTCCTTATCACAGACAGAGCCTAGGAGACAGATTTTTTAAGGTTAGGGGTTGTGACAGTTTGCAGAGGCTAACCAGGTGCTGCTTAGGACTTCTATGCAATGCTGTAATACCAGTGTGCTAAAGAGCTCCAGGCTGGTTGCAGGCTGCTCAAACTTCTGCAAGCAACCTTCAGTCCTATCTGAAGTGTAGGAGAGAACATCTAGGGGTGACTAAGGAAAAACAGGTGTAAAAAGGTTGAAGATGAAACTGATGTATGGAGTATGTTATAAATGGAGACCTACCTTAAATAAATAAGGTAAATAAATGAATGAAGACTCTACATTTTAAAAAAATGTGTCAAACAATTATGGAAATCTTGGTTAGCTGACCAGACCTGCCAGCTGAGCTCACCTCAGGGAAACTTGATACTTTTCTACGGGAGTGTGTGACAAAACCTGGATCTTGGTGTCAGGCAGAAGAAACTGATGGCTATGCTCTCATGGACAGGGACATAAACCTCAATGTAGAGACAGTGACAGTGTTGAGTCACCTCTAAAACCAACTGTTTTAACCAACTCTTCAACCTACCTGTGTTGCCAAATCCATTTGATATATACACTGTTCATGAAAGGTCATGGAGAAGGGTGTGTCAGTGATGAAACCCATCGCTCTCCCCTGTGGCATAAGGCCAAAAAAGTTCCAAGGTCCTGACTATGGGAATGCCAAAGGTCATTCTTGGAAATGTGTGTTTGAGAAATGTTTCATAAGTGGATTCTCAAGGCATCAGAGAGACAAAGTCAGGATAACAGAAGGAAACCTCAGGGTTGTTGATCTGGGGCGGAAAAAAAAGTCTTCTATGATCCAGAGGAAGTGAAAGAAACAAAATGTTGCAAGATTCTTCATGTTATTTTCACATGTGTAAAAAAGTTGTTTGCTCTGTTGGATTGGGTCAGTCTGTCCACCCAATTTCAAAACTGAAAAAAACATTACTATAGTCTCATAATTTCGTGATCCTCTCTTAGTTGAGCAAAAGATAAATGTTGGGATCAGTATTAGCAGAAACTCTTCAAGCTCACAAGATAGCATTTTGGGTGGCAGTTACATAGTCTTTCTGCTTGCCAAAGCAGCATTCTTTGCTATTATATATCTACTAAATATTAGCCAAACCTACTTTTAAAATTACCAAGCATCTGAGCTTTCACTGCCTCCCTTGTGAGACTGTTCCACAATCTAATACATTTTGCTGTCAAGAAGTAAAACACTAATTCTGAGTATTTTCAGTTTCAGGCTGAATCTTTTGTACACTTCTGCCTACATTCATACTCAAGTCTACATTAGCTACTTTTTATCCTGAAAATTTGTTTCAGAGTTTTCCTTTACTAGCATTGCAAGTCTTAAATAATACATGAGTAACACACATCAGGGACCAAATGGATGTACTAAAGCTGGAACTGCTGACTGTTTCTAAATATTGTATCATCTGGAGAAAATGAGAGGAAACACATTTTCTTTCAAAGGACTCTGCAGAAGGAGAGCTCTTAGTATGTGTCAGATTACATCTCTGGCATTCCTCTGGGTGAGCCTCAACACTGTGTAACTTCCTTCCAGAGCAATATGTAGTTTGATGTCGATGTTTACTTTGTTTTATCAAACTGTGTGCAGACTTTTTCATCAATTTCGCTCTGGTATCTTTTGCAGTGTATTATATTTAACGTATGTTGAGAGTTCTTTGGAAATGAAGCCCAGTCAACTTGAATGAATTACTACTTCATACTTTATCTCCCTCAATCTAAAAATAATAACCAGAATTTTATACATCTATTCAACATGCTCTTCCATGAATCATCCTTTCAATCATCCTTTAGATGGATGAAATACAGAGCACAATTTTTCTTTTTTAGTTTTGAACTACTTTAAATAACTTTGTTCATTCACTCTCTGCTTAGCTGGTTTGCCTTTTACAACTTGGTGTCACCTTTACTGCCTACTCTGGTATTATGTCTAAAAATCTCTTTATTTTAATGGAATTTTTTTTTTTTTTAGTACATTTATTTTAAAAATAAACAAATCATTCTGTCATACGATCCTTTCAACAGGTCAGAAAAAGATCATCAGAAAATAAGGGGATTGATTTGTAGCATGTAATTTCTGTTTTGTCTTAACAGTTTGTGGTTATTACAATCTGAAATGATAATAAAAAATAGAAGGCTACCCAAAACATGATACTGATAAAAGGCTGTGTCCCTGCAAGCTCTTCAGAGCCTCAGTGACATGAGAACGTTCAAATTTCTGATTTGATAGCAGCTAAATGTCTATAGATTAATAATTCCAGTTGATCAAACCCCAAGTTTTGGTTCATCCAATTTTAGAACTAAAGATCTGCAATGATGTTCAGGTTTGGGTTATCCAGAAGGAGCTGATCCAACCTCAGAGGCTTCAAGGAGGTCTATCAGCCAATTAGCAGCAGACTCTGGTCATCATCAGTTCAATACAGTCAGTAAGCAAAGGTTTTGGTCAGCATAAAACTGCTTCTTACTTAAAAACAATTATATCTTTTCTGTGGGTAATGAGATATCTGTTCTTATACATTAATTCAGCAACTTAGAGTTGTTTAATTTATTTTGAATTACTTAAAATGCTAATATTACATTGATCTTTTCAAGGATTCCTATCTTGTTCTAAATGCAGAGATTGTTGTACTACTCTTCTGTGACCAAGATGAATTTGTACCTTCCCAAATCTGTGGGTTTGAACCTATATTCCAATATTAACTTCAACTGGAAGAAACCTAAAATATTCCCACAAAATAATCTTCCCTAGTACCCTGTGAACAATGGTAATTTTAGACTCTTGCCAGTAGCTGATATTAAGGTTAACCACTTCCTCAGGAACTGCATTGAGTTGATAGATACAACCAAAACCAGTTTGAGTAAAGTAATTTAACAGGCAACAGATGATATGCACAGATGGGATTTCCCAATTGAATCATTTTTGGGATAGAGCTAGTGTTATGAAAAAAATAAATCATACCATTTCACAGACACTTTCCACAGGAATTCCCCTAAAGAACACTGGAACTGACAAGATTTTTGTTTCTATACATTTAATCAATGCTTTTTGACCTGGAGTGGGGTGAAAGGTAGAGAACCCTTCCAAACAAATCAGCATTTAATCCAGCTTAATTTATACCTTCACTTTTAGACAGCAATATGTCCAAGCTGCAAATAAGCAGAGAAAACATAGTGATTTAGTTGCTGCCTTTGATTACTTTTTTCTATCAACTTGTTTACCCTTGCCTCACACCCTGAGAACTGTTCCACTTACCTTCCTAGCAGATCATCTGTACGTAAATTAGATGTAATAGAAAAATTATGTTCAAAATACAAACAAATATTTTATTCTGGGTGTATATGCACATACACAAAAAAAAAA
>NW_008624591.1:11823-15174 GCF_000691845.1 Merops nubicus | reverse complement strand
CGGGCACGGTGGCCATGGCCATGCCACTCGTGGTGCCGCTGTCCTGTGCCAAGCTGGTACTGGCACCTGCCCTGTGCCCTCCCACAGGTAGCCAGGAAGTTTCTTCCTCGCCAGCTGCCAGAAAGGTCACGGTGCCCTCCTCCCTTCTATTTCTGGCCTTGCCCTTTTGCCGTGGGAGCGGGAAGCGAGAGGGGCCTGGCCCCTGGGGCTGTGAGCACAGAAGGTGGTGCGCCACGGTGTGATGGGGGTGAGGTGGGGAGTGTGGGTCTGGGGGCTCAGCACCTTGGCACACGGCTGCTGGCAGCTGGGCAGCTCCCGGGGCTCCTGGCATCCCAGCATGTCTCGGCGTGGTGGGAGGGAGGTTTTGGGAGCACTGGCGAAGCTGTGAGATGCTCCTGGGTCTTGCTGGTGCCACCCAAAAATGGAGAGCAAAAAGGGAACACCCCTCACAGTCAAAAGGAAACAAAAAAAGGGGGGATTCATCCTCAAAATTGTCCTTCACCCGAACCCTGCAGGTTTTTTCCGAATTCTGGGAAATACCCAAACTTCCCCCTGAGCTCTCCTCTCCTGAGGGGCCAGGCAGGACCAGCCAAGGGACCCACTGGGCTTCCCAGCCACAGTGGCCTGGGACCATCCCGGACTCCTCCCTGTGCACGCAGCCGCCGTACGAGGAGCCCCGGGGGCTCTCTGCACCCCAGGGAGGGCAGCTGCAGCCCCCCGGTGCCACCCGCTTCACCCTGGCCCGGCTTGGGGGGGGGTTGTGAGCCCACAAAGAGGAGCCCAGCTCCCATTTTGAGCCTCCCCAGCTCGCCCAGCAGGTGCTGCACCACCAGACCTGGTTTTGCTGAGCCGAGCCCAGCCTTTCCCAGCTCTGGGCCAACCTGAAGAGGCTCAGGGAAAGCCCCGGGGAGCTTTTTCATACCTCTTTGTTCATTGAGCAAAGATATTCCCAGCCCTGAATCTATAGATCAGCCCTTCAACTAAAACAACCTCCAGGGACCCGAGAAACAAAAGTAGATTTTGGTTGTGGTTTCTTGTGTTTTGTTATTATTTTTTTCCCCCTTTTCCTTTTCCTGCGCAGACAGCCGCTGCCCAGGAGGGGTTAGCATGAAAAATGCATGTGGGGATTGGGGGTGGGGAGGGGGAGGAATAGGCTATCGATCAACTCTCTCTGAAAGCCACACAGCTGTGCCAGCCCCGCTGCCTCTGCCAGCCCTTCCCAGCGCTCCCGGTGCCAGGCTCAGTGCCCGTCCCCACGGGTGGGGAAACTGAGGCACGGAACAAGGGAACACCCTCACTCTGCCGTGCCCAGGAGGCTGCCCCACATCCCAGAGAGGAGCTGGTGCTGGGGAGCTGCTCCCTGCCACACAGCTCGTGGGAAATGGGGTCGGTGCCTCTTCTCCCCGGATCTGGAGGCGGCTTCTCCCAAGCTCAGCAGGACTGTGATGAGGATCTGCAGAGCAGCAGCAGCTCTGCCCTCTGTGCCCATCGACCCGCCAGCCCCACACCTCTGTCCTGCTCTGCTCCAGCAGATTGGAAATCTTAATAATTACAAATAATAATGAGCCCCAGCCCGATGCAGACACAGACAGCAGCCCAAGCGCCAAGGTGGGCGACCAAGCCCACTGCCTGGCATGAGAAGAGCAAGCTGAGGGCACCTCCTGGTCCAGCACGCGCCGATGCTGGGCACTGCCCTTGGTCTGGTGCCCACAGGGCTGCTGTGCCCACACAGGCAGCACTGGGGGCGGTGGGTGCCACCCAGAAACCCAGGTACAGTCCCCAGAGCAGGGCCAGGCACTGCAGGGTGGAACCTTCTCCAGATGGTGCTCGCCAAGAGTGGGAACATCAAGGGCTGGTGGCAGAGTGGGTGCTTTGTGCCCACCACCAACACCCACGCTGCCAGCCGAAACCACTCTGGGGCCCAGGAGAAGAGGCAGGGCTGTCTTTAGGCTTCAGCTTGGCTGAAAGTGCCCTGAAATTTGTCCCAAATTTGAAATTTGGGAAGCCTGGGAGAGGAGAAATGTGGCGAGGGGAAAAGCAGCAGGAGATGGGGATAATCTGATCCCACAAGGGGAAAAAAAATCCCCGACATCTTTGCTTCTCCCTCTGGCTGGGCACTAGCCTGTGGTGCTGGGCACCTACAGCTTCACCAGCAGGCAGCAGGGCTGGGGCACCCGGGGGCACCTGCTTTGCCATCCCTTTGCCTGATGCTGTTCTGCTCCTGCGACACGCACAACCCGGCACGGCTCAGTGCCCTGCTCAGGGCTGGGATTTTGCAGTGGGAAGCTGAGGCTGGGGCTCTGAAAAGCTGGGGGGCAGAAGGGTGGGGGAGGATGGTGCACTGCCCTGATTTCAGTGGGGCAAATCTGAGAGCGTTTGCCACCAGGAAGGGTTTGCAGAGGTCCACCAGCCATCCCCTTTCCCAAGCAGAGGGGATGCAGCCGCCTGCAGCCACTGGTGTTCTGTCCTCTCCCAGGGCCACGGTCCAAGCCGTGGGCAGGGGACACCCCGAGCCCCTGCCAGCTCTTCCTGAGCCTGGTGGAGCTGAGCTATTGAGAGCAATCAGATTTCCCCTTTTCCCAGGAAAAGCTCGTGGCAGCAGAGCCAGAGCTTGGCCCAACTCACGAACCACACGACAGGACGCCCAGCACAGACCCCTGGCTCCCTGCCCACCTCTGCCAACCCCCTGGGCACATCCCTGCCCCTGTGTGTCACGGGGGCATCGCGGACCTTGGGTCCAGAACCCAACTTGCTCACACAGAGTTGCCTTCAGGATTGGCATCTCCAGCTGTGCCTGGAGCCCTGGCACCCACGGGCAGGGGGCAGGGTGGTGCCCAGGCATCTCCCCAGCCCAGCCTGGTGTGGTGGGGACTCATCCATCCCTCCCCATCCCTGTCCCACCTGCTCCACCTCGCAGAGAAGCCTCTGCCTGCAGATTCTCCGAGTGCCCTCATCTAATTGCAATCTTAATTATATCTTAATTATAATCTGTGGCCAGATTCTGACGCCCTGATGTAAAGCTGCTCCCCTGGGCTGACGTGCAGAGGGGGACTGCAGCGAACGCTGCCGCTGCACGGGCAGGACGGGGAGGAAGATGGAGAAGCAGCACAGATGGGGAAACTGAGGCACGGAACAAGGGAACACCCTCAGCCTTGCAGAGCAATTTCCTCCTCTGTGTGCTTGCTGGGTGTGCAGCAGCAGAAATGCCCCCGAACATCCATTGTAATGATTTTGTGTCTCTTTAAGCTGTCTCCAGTCACAGGCATTCATCTTGCAGGGGCTCGCTCACGTCTGGGAGTTCACAGAGGTTCCCAGCCCCACCCACGGCCGGGGATCCCCCCTCCTCACACC
>NW_008624591.1:0-11693 GCF_000691845.1 Merops nubicus | reverse complement strand
ACAAACTATCCCAGGCACAAAGTCAGCTCCCCGACCGTGGGGATGAGCGTGGTGCAGAGAAAGCTGCCGGGGGTGGGCTGAACAGACCCCCCCTCAATGCACCCCCCTGACACACGGACAGCCAGACGCTTTGTTTTGCATCTTGCCCCCAGCCCACGGCCCCAGCTGGGACCAGTTTCCTTGCAAAGGAGATTCCAGCACAGGAAGGCAGCCAGGCAGGGGCTGGAGGCAGGGGGCTCAGCAAAAGTGCTTTTTTAAAGTTCTTTGAGCATTCTTTTTGCTCCTCTGTAAAAGGCAGGGTGGGTGAGTGGGATGGGATGGTGCCTGCCCGGGTGGGACACGTCTGGGAGCAGCCAGGCAGGAACTGTGAGCTGCCCCCAGCCCGGGCACCCGTCGATGGCAAGGAACAGGAGCAGAGGGTCTGGAGCAGGGTCGGGATGCTCTCAGCTCCCAGCATCGGTGTTCGCAGGGAGGGAGGCTGAGGCTGGGCTCTGCCCGACCCCATCTCCCACGCGCCTGGCCCCCGTCCCAAAAAGGCACCAAAAAGGGTCTAAAAATCCCTGCTCGTAACACTCCCGACCACCCCACCCCTCCTGCCTGCACAGGAGCCTCTCGCCGGGTCCCTCACACCTTCCCCCTCCCCGGGACAGCCTCCTGGGGAAGGAGATGAGGAGGACTTACCTGCTGGCAGGACTCCTCTTCCCTCGCCGCGGCTCCGCTCCGCCTGATGTTCACTCTGTGGAAGTGGGAAGCGTTTTAGATCCTGCAGTAGGTTATATATTGTCTGCAAGTCTGGCCCTAGGGCGTCCATCAGTTGGTCTTGCTTTGCTCCTGCCCCTATATGGAAGATGCATCACATGCTCCGCAGCTCCCAGCGATCAGCCTGGCGAAAGGGGAAAAGAAGAAGGAGAGGAGAAAAGGGGAAGAAAGAAAAAAAAAAAAAAATTGAAAGGATTTTCATCCTCATGAAAGAGGCAGAGAGAATTTCTCAGTGGAAAACCCACCCGCCAGAAATCCCTGCCTGACCCGAACTTTCCCCGCTCTGCTTTTGTGATCCCTGGCTCCCAGTGGCCCCTTTCATCTGCTGTTCAAGGCCAGCGAGATGTGAAGATGTGAAAAGTGCCCTCACATCACTCACCTTCATCCCACGCCTCGGCGCCGAGCGGGTGAGGGGCTGCAGCCCCCCAACCCAACACCCCTGGCTGGCTGCAGCCCTGCCAGGGCACAGCACCCCCCTGCCCCAGAAATGCCCCCGGGGCTGCCCCTGGGCACACCCGGGGACCCTGGGGCATCAGGGCCACCACGCTGGTGTAAAGCTGCTGAGGTGACGTCTCCTGGAGTGGGGTGCTGGCCGAGGGGAGCTCAGTGGGGGGGTTGGCACCAGGGCAGCCCCCTCCACTCCTCCAGGGGAGAGGGGTGTGGGTGGGGAGCTGCTGGCACAGAGGCACGCACGGGTGTCCCGGCCACCACCGCGGTGGGGACAGCAGGGACAGGCAGGAGGCTGCTGCACCTACCGCCCTGCCAGATGTCCCAAACAGCTTGAGGACATCTCTCCAGCAGGACCAGAGATGTCTCCTCCCTGTTCTCCACCTGCAGGCTCCTCCATGGCCGTGGTGCACATGTGGGTGTGAGGAGCAGGGCCTGCAGTCTGTGCCCAGAAATCTCCATTTCACCACTTTCTCCACCCAACTTTACGGGGTGGCTTCTGAGCCCTTGGCACCACTGCCACCACGCCAGCAGCTCCCTGGGGCAAAGCACCAGTCCTGCTGCCCTGCCCAAACCTGGAGTCTTCCTTGGAGCATGCTGTCTTCTGGTGGACCTGGTCACGTACAGCACGGATGGATCATTTCTGTCTCCATAATCATGGGTTCCTCGTTTTCTTATCAACATCATGTTTCCTTTTTCTGATGTTTTTATTTGTATTTTTTTAAGGTTCAAAACATAAGAATTTTGCATTACAAACTTGTTTTTCTCCCTTCCCAAAACACAAAACCTTGTGTCCTCACAAGGTCCGAGCTGCATTTCCACCTCCTTCAAAAATATGAACAAAAACCAAATAGCATTGTGCTACTTCATCCAAAAATATTCTGGAACCTTGGGTACACCCACAGCTGAGCCTGGGAGAGGGTCCCTCCACCTCCATCTGGCAGAAACGTGGAGAGTTTGACTTTAAGGTGGCAGCTGATAGGACCTTCTAAGGACCTTGGAACTGAACCTCATGAGGTCGTGAGCCAAGATTTCCTTAGAACCATCTTAGGAGATGAAGGGCCAAGAGTCAGGCTGGCAATGTATCAGCACAGAAGGGTCTCTCTGGGCAGAAGGCATCTGGAAGGAGTTGTGTCTTCTGCCTTTGGTTCACTGGAGTTCAGGTCTCCTTCCCTGGAGCTCGTGCCTCCAATCCTCCTGAAGCTCTTCTGTAGGCAACCCAGCCTCACCAGTTCTGATCTTTCTGAGGATCTCAGGATCTTCTCTCCTGCAGAGGAGCACAGTCCTCTCTCAGGACCCTTTCTAGGGCCAGACAGTCCTATTTAGAGATGGCTGGATGGAAAGGTGGAGGTGAATTATTCCAGAGGCTGAGCAGATCTTTGCCTCTCTGGGGTGCTCTCATCCAGAGGGAAGTGGCCTTGCTCTGTTCTCCTTAGTTTCAGCTGCCCTTGGGTCCATTTCAGGTTGTCAGTGACCCTTCAAGCAATCTTGAACTTACAGTTCTCATGATGGAGCTTTTTGCTGGATCCATATTTCTCCTAATATTTTGCCCCACACGGAGATGCTTTGTCAGCTTTTGCACTGTGCCCCCTCTTCTCTCCTGGCATCACTGTCCTATCTGAACAGAAACCTTCATCTGATGCCAGCTTGGCGTGACCTCCAGCTAAGCTGGAGGTGTCCTTGCCCAGTAACAGAGCTGCAGGCAGCCTGAGAGCTCAAAGGCAGCACCACTGCAGCACCAACCCCCTGGGCCTGCAACCTGCTGACCACGTTGAGCCACTACACAACCTTCATGCCTAGCTTGGTGGGAGACACATTCCTGGTGCTGAAGGACCCAGGAAAGCTGAGTCCTGGTGGAAACTCACACTTTGTGTCTTGCTGAGCAGACTCCAGCTCCAGAGACCTGCTCTGCAGGGTTGGGAGCAGGAGTCAAGGCATCAAAGCAACCAGGGTAACCAATGTCCTGCCAGTTCTGTAAATCTGCCTGTGTTTATAAAGACTTTGGAAGGGGATGGGTGAGCAGACCTAGCCAGGCACTGCTGGGATGGGAGCTCCACCAGAGTTACTGAATACTGAGAAATCATGCCTGCTTCATAAAGTCCCTCAGCTATGACTTTTGCCATGATCTTCTGTAGTCACCAGATTCTCCTGTAACGTGGGGTAGGGCTCAGGCACTGAACAAGGTGGGGAAGCCTCAGGCCAGTTCCAGAGGGGCCCTGGTGATGTTCTCTAGACCTACTTCAAACTTTCTGTTTCCTTTTTGGGAAGACCTAGTCCCTTGACCACAACCTTCCACAAGCCAGGTGGACAATTCACAACTGCACATGGCAGGTTTTTGGAAAGGAGTTTTTCCTCTGAGGACCAAAGGTGGGACCAGCTCCCATTCCCCTGGAAAGTAGTATCCAGAAGATTTTGTTCTTCTGCCTAGAGCTAAAGACTGTTTCCTCTCTTTTGCTTTGTCTGTCCAACTGAGAGTCCCACCAGGAGGGTTTTGTTGCAGTCCTTAGAGTTGAATACTTAGGTGTCTACATGTCAACGTGTAGGGCAGGTATGGGTGCTTGGGATCTAAAACTACATGCCTCAGCCTGACTAAGGGCAAAGAACTTGGTCCTCAAAAGGAGCCAGCCTTGCCCAAGTCAGCCTTAGCTTTGAAACTAGCCTCAAGGTGATGAGAAGAACCTCCCCATGAAATGCCAGAGCCCCGTTAGGGCAGCCTGCCCCACCACAGTGTGCAGTGCTGGGGGGGAGAGGTGGGGGGAACCCCCTGCCTAGGGGGGCAACGTGTGGGTCATAGGTGGTGGAGACCACCACAAGTGATGGAGGCCACCGTGAGTGATGGAGGAGACAGAGAGGCCTGAAGAGCTCCTGCTGCAAAGTCTACCAGCTTTTGCTGAGGCAGAGGAGCTCGGGAGGCTGGAGGCAGCTGCTCTGACAGAACAGAGTGGAGCCCACGTCCCTCCCTCCTGCAATTAAAAAGGCGGAAAAGGGGAAGAGAGCAGCTCGGCTGGTGACCTTTCCTCCTGCAAATCTCAGCCCGCCTCACTTCCTACACCAGCATCAGGAGCAAACAGCCGGGCTGGGACCTGGCAGGCCAGTGGTGGCACAGAGCTACCCCAGGAGGCTGGCCGTGTGCGAGTGTGTGTGTGTGTGTGAGCACCAGAGCTTGCTTTCCTCCAGCCTCCAGGCTGCTGCGGGGAGGGGGAGCGGGCAGGGCTGGCTCGCCAGCTTCTCCCGAGGTCCACGGAGAGGTGTCTGTAGGGCTCATCTCCAAGAATGTCAGAGTGCATGTGCTCGGCGAGACGGCCTTTCAGGAGGCATCAGTCCTGCTGTCACGCAGTGGGCCACAAATCGGGAGTGACAGCTGTCTCCGTGTGCACCATCCATCTGTGGCAAATGTGTCAGCTAGCTGAACACTCCCGAGGAAACTGCTACGGAGCCGGGAGAGGAGGAGGAGGAGGAGGAGGAGGAGAGAAGGGGGGAGTGGGAGAGGGAGAGAGGGGGGAAAAAGCAGCAGCAACAGGGGTGAAGACCAGCAACACGTTGACTTAGCAAGGCCAAGGGTCCTGGATGGTCTTGGGAGAGAGAGGCGAAGGGTTGCTGTGTGGTGGGCATGTCCACTGCTCCATGGAGATGCCCACTATATAACAGCCCTTTGTCCTCCCAATCCCAGAACCTCCAGGCTCTCCATAACCATTAATGATGCCATAAGGCTGTCCCAAAAGGTGGCATCATCAGTAATGGTGTCACTGTGGAGTGAGGAGGACAAATGGACTTGTCCAAGACCAGAGCTGAAGGTGAAGCAGATCTGGGGTGCAGTGATCCCAGCACCACCCCACTGCTCACTGCTGACAAGAAGCAGGTCAGGCCTTGAGGACACAGCAAGACAGTGTCAATGTTCCCTTTTCTCCTCCTATGGTTATCAGCTTGTCCTTCTCCCCTCTCCCACCTTGTCTGTCCCATCCCACTGGATTCTTCATCCTGGGTGAATATGGTGCTGATGGAAATCAAGGCCATGGGAAATGCTGAAGTTTTACCCTTCTTCTGAAGCAGGTACTCTGTGCTTCTCAGAGAGAACTCACCTCTTCCCTTGACTTTCTCCACTCCCATTCAGTTGTGAAGAGGTGATTTCTTGGGCTGGAAGAAGCTTGGTACTTGTAGACCACTCACTCTTTAGATGACACCAGGGATGCCAGCTCACCTCACCTGGCATCTGTGTTTGATGCTTTTCCAATAGCACTTGTGAGATCTCCTAGCACAAATTTACCATGGGCACAAAACAACCTTGGGATTGTTGTACCAGCTCTGGGGAGCTACCTACTAATTTATGCATGAACAGGAGTCTTCCAAATGGAAAGCTCCCTGGAGTATTACCCATGTAATCCCAGGAACCAAGGAGCTGGGAACTCCAGGCCACCAGCCATAGCTGCCCTGGCAGAGACACAAGTCTTATCACCAGCTTGGCCTTGAGAATCAGCATCAACCCGAGTCTCTCTGCAGTTGAAAGCCCAGTCTTCTTTTTTTGACAAAAACTGTGTGTAGGCACCTTCAGAGCTGTTTGGAAGAGGGCAGAAGACTCATCTCTTTCAGTGGAGGCAGGAGGCTGGAATTAGAAGAGGGGTACATTGGAGACTGAGCTATAGGTCTTGTCTGACAATACCTCTATGTGATGGTCTCACCTGTAGACTCCAAATTTCATCTGGCAATGGTAACTGGCTTGTTTCTGGTCATGAATGGGAGCACAGGAACAGTCTAATTTCCAGCTTTAACTTTTCCAGCATGACACACACACTGCAGAGAGGAAACTTCACCAATGGGTTGTGTGCTGATAAAAATGCCAGTTTCCCACATCGTGTCCCAGACTTGGGCCAGAAATCTCTTAAAATCCGGGGGGATGTCCTGACCCTGAGTGGTGTTGAAATGACTACAAAGTGTGTGGCCACAAGGGAGAGGGGAGAAGAGGAGAGGAGAGGAGAGGAGAGAAGAGAAGAGAAGAGAGAGAAGAGAAGAGAAGAGAGAGAAGAGAAGAGAAGAGAGAGAAGAGAAGAGAAGAGAGAGAAGAGAAGAGAAGAGAGAGAAGAGAAGAGAAGAGAGAGAAGAGAAGAGAAGAGAGAGAAGAGAAGAGAAGAGAGAGAAGAGAAGAGAAGAGAGAGAAGAGAAGAGAAGAGAGAGAAGAGAAGAGAAGAGAGAGAAGAGAAGAGAAGAGAGAGAAGAGAAGAGAAGAGAGAGAAGAGAAGAGAAGAGAGAGAAGAGAAGAGAAGAGAGAGAAGAGAAGAGAAGAGAAGAGAAGAGGGGTTTGAAGGGACCAACAAAGAGCATCTAGTTTAACTTCAGTTCTTTCAAACATTCAATGTCATGAGCTGGGACTTACAGCAAGCCAAGACTCCTTTTTCCTCTGAATTCACTGGACTTTGAAGGAAAGGAGGCATGAAATCCCTGGCATCAGGTAGGACATGCCGGACACCTCCCTCACCACCACGGCACCGGTGAGGGAGCCCCCAGAGTGGCAGTTCCACGTTGGCAGCCCCAGAGATGTGGGAGTGCTGAGGGCAGGGAGGAAGGGGCCAGGCTGCCCGGGGAGAGGAGCCCAGCAGCCAGGGACAGGGAGCTCCACGGAGCAGGTCGGTGATCTCGGGGTGTGCAGTCACACCAGAGGCTAAAGGCTGAGTGCAACTGGAGCTGATTACAGCGAGTTATGGCTCAATTTAAATGCCTGAATAAGCAACGTAACACTCCTGTGGGATTTGAGCCCTCTAGTAGGGTTTATTTCTGACATTGCTCAGCACCAAACCAAGCAGTAAATGTAGATATAACCACTTGTCTAGGAGACAAGAGCCTGGCAACCAACCGAGCTCGTGGAAGGAGTCTCCATAGGGAAAACATGGCAAAGACACTCAGGTAATTCCCAGCTGGTTTCCAGCTGCTGGGGTGGCTGGATGGAGACTTGCACACGATGATGAAGCAGTCAGTTCAGTGCCTGAGCTGCCAAAAGCCACGTTTGTCTGGCAGAGGTGAGGCTCTGCTCAAGGACAGAGGGGACAAAAGCATCGGGAAAGCAAAAGAGTTTATGGAAGGGTTAATTCTGTATTTCTTAGCCAACGAAAGACAGCTGGAAATCAGGGCAAATGAGTTAAAGAAAGCTGTGGCATAAAAATTATCCAAGGAAATGCAGGAAGGTGAGAGCAGAAGCAAATATAGTCCCAGCATAAGCTGTCACGGGTAATAGAGCATCACGAATCAGGCTCTAAACAAGTGACTTCTTCCATATCATTAAAATTGCAGCTCCTCTGATTGCCTGGCTGACATTCAGCTCCCAGAGAGCTTCATCCCCGTCCCTCACTCGTTTTGAACGCGTACAAATGAACATGTTAGGGGACAAAACACAGGAGAGTCAGGCTGGGTGGTGTCAGCGGGATGCTGCTTGCTCTTCAGCCAGCCCCTGGAGATGTTTCAAGGAATAGATATGCAGATCTTTGAGGGACGTCCCAAAGAGCAGCCAGTGGCGTCTTAATTTGGGTGTGGGAACCCGAGGAACAGAGTGGAAGAGTTCAGGCAGTGTGGAAGCATTCCAGAGGAAATCATGTCATTAATTCAATAAAGTTAGAACTGCTTAAAACAAAGATGTCCAGGACACCAAACTGAGCAAAACTGGTGTAGGTGATGACCTGAGTAATAAGAAAATCGAGAGCTGAAGTCTTCATCCAGCTTGTGTGAAGCTGCTCTATCTTGTACCTCTGTCAAACCCACAGCAGGGTTATTTCATATTGAAATCTGAGCAACCAAGACCACCAGACAATCTGTACTCGCCTGGAAAGCCCATCAGCAGTGTGGGTGCAGACGTGCTCAGCAGCTTGGAAAGGAGAATTTGGGCTTTGCTTTTGTGTCTCTTCACACCCCTCCAGGACTACAAGAGCTGCGAGAGGCTCTGCACAAGATTCACTCTGTGCCCTCCCAGTTCAGCTCCTCTGGTTTCATCACCACTTGTACCACGTCTTCCAAAAGATGAGGGTGGACAGAGAGATCTGGAGTGTTGTCACCCACTGGATCTTCTGTTTCACCACTCTTAGGTGCTTTCACAGACCTCCTCGTTGCCACAGGTCTTTGGTTGGCAGGGTGTCACAGGGGCATATCAGTAATGCTCCTCTTGGCAGGTCTGGTCACTGCTCCCTCTTCCTTTCTCCCCAGAACTCTCCTGGGACTGAGCTTCAGTCTGTGCTTGGTGTCTTGGTTGTTTTCTTGGCAGCTGGGAGAGCTGGAGGCACAGGCTGCAGGGCTCTGCTGGCTCCTCTTGGGGTGCTCCAGCCCTCCCACCCAGGCACAGCCTTCACGGGCACACCTCTGCCTGCTGGATCTTGCCATGCTGGCTTTTTGGGAAGGTGCTTTGGTCCAGCCCAGGAAATATCCAGACTCCTTTCAAAACTGAGTGTGGGGCAGGGCATGGTCTCCTTCATGCTGCCTTCCCTCTCTGGGTGTATAGACCTCACTGAGCTTGGTTTTCTCATGAGGGACCAAGTGGGGGTCTCACCTCCCTTCCATGCAGAGAAGTGTCCCTGCTGGGGGACATCAAAGTGTCCCTGTTGGGGGACATCACGGGCTGGATCCTGGAGTTGCACAGCAAGGGTCTGTTCCCTGTGCTCATTCCTTCTTCCAGGGATCCCCTTGTTTATCCCAAAGCCACACAAGGAGCAAGATGAGGGCTTGCACTTCTGCAGCCCCCTCTAGGGCCTCTTCCCTCCAGCCTAGCCAGGAAGCTTTGCAACATCTCCCATCAGCCACAGGCTCCAGTGTGTGCCCCTTGCTCCTGTCCTCTGCCCCACACCCAGTTTCCCAGGGCTGGCCAGCACAAGCCAGATGCAGGTTCTCCACCCAAAACTCAACACCCCAACCGAAGGCAGAGCAGATGGGTCCATCAGCAAGGCAGAAACAAAGCTCCAAGCTCTGTGCCTCCACCACAGACCCCATCCTCCCCAGCTTACCTGCTGCCAGGGCCAGCTCTGGTCAGCAGGACAGAGCCAGCAGTGCCTGGCAGTGACAGCAGCAGAGCTGGCCCTGCACACAGGAGGGTCCTGCCCTGGGGCCAGGGTGTCTGCTCGATGCACAGGTTACTCTGTGGTGCCTGATGGAGCCAGGCTGCCTTCAAGAGCCATTAACACCAAGGCAGGGAGCAAGCAACAACAAAAGGTGCTGAAGATGTCCCTTTCGTCCCTGGGAAAGTCCTCCCTGGGCTGGGGGTGGCAGAGGTGAGGCTCTGGACAACACTGACAAACAATAAGGAAAAGAAAATCAGGAGCAGAAAAATGGCAAGAGCCTCTACAGCCTGCCTGGGATGGTTTTACCACCCCAGTAAGAAGAAGAAACCAGGCTTAGAGATTAGTGAAAGTGGTTCTAAAATACAGAAAAAGCTGGGAGGTGGGTTCCCATTCCACTCTCTTCCCACCTTATTTTTGCTCCACAGCCTCTGTCCCCCAGGACACACTCCTGTGCTCCAGCCCTGTTCATCCCACCTTCCCCAGCTCTCAGTGGGACCTTCCCATCCCTATCCCTTGTTGTATCCTTGGCCCATGGGGCCCGTCACAGCCTCTCCTGGGGCATCGGTGCTGGTTGGGGACAGGGGTGAACTGGCAGGAGCGTCTGGGTTGCTCATTGGACATCAGCACCTTGTGGAGTCAAGGGTTGCTGGAGCTGTACAACAAGGAATTAGAGAAAAATTTGTGTCAGATGACACAATGCAGGAAGAACAGGCTTCCTTCAGCTCATCTCACACATTTTTGGAGACGATGCAGTTTGGCCAAAGATGAGAATAACTCTGTGTCAAGGTGCTTTGGAAGTGCCTGGTCTGGTACCGTGCAACATATTGATTCAGAAAAGGGGGAAGGATGAGAACAACCTGATGCACATTGAACAAGTCAAACCCTGTCTTGGGAACATCTCCCAGGGAGGGAGTCAGCTCTGGCAAGTGGTGTCTGGGCTGTCATCTTCTGCTCCACCTGCTCTGAAAAATGGCAGAGTTGGAGGGAATGTGAAGATGTGAGAGCAGAGGTGATGGAAGAGGGCAGGTCCTGCTCCTTTAGTACTGCAAGGTGCCCAAGATGGACAGCAGGGGAGGAGGACCCTTGGGAGGGGAAGTGTGACTAAGGTCTAGGTGAGGGTCTGGAGGAGCTCACACCTCTCAGCACTCAGCAAGGCTGGCAGAGGCCCTGGTGGTGTCTGCAGCCTGCTGGGAAGGGTCCATGGAGCAAAGGGGGGAGCTGCCATCCTTCACTGTGACCCAGCGTGGGGGACAACATGCCTCACCACAGAGCTCCCCTTGAGTGATGAAGGCCAAGCCCTGGTAACTTCAAAGCAGCAAAGGTCCAAGAGAAGGGGGAAGGACCACAGGCCGGAGAGGAACGGCAGAGCCAGTATCCCTTCTGAGCATCCAGGGGAGAAAATATCATCAAAAAAAGCACGCTGGCTCCAAGGTGCCTTACGAAGTATTTATGAGGAGTGCTCTTTAAAAATGGATAAGCTGTGCAGGGAGGCTGCAGAACTCCTGCAAGCGCCGGGGACGGGGAGCTCTGCTGCCCAAGGAGGGCCGGGAGGAGTGAGCCCCTGCGTGGGGAGGCAGCACGTCGTGGCCTCGCTCCCCTGGTGGGCTGTGGGACCCTCACCACAACGGGGTACTCCTGCTCAGGGTCTGAGCTGAGAGAGAAACCACCTTCCAGCTCTGTTCCCCAGGAGCTGGAGTAGCTCCTGACACCAGGCTCGTGTCCCAGGCATCTTGAGGGGCTGCTACGTCCAGGGTGAGCCTGCTGGCTGCTCTGCTGAGCAGCTGCTCGCTGCAGGGGCGTGCAGAGAAAGGAGCAGGCTTGGGGGCAAAGTGGAGCAGCACCAGACACCCTCCATCCTCAGCAGCAAGATGCTCCAGGCCAGAGCTGGCCGTGGGCTGGATGAGCCAAGAATAGCAAGGAAAAGATGCAGCGTGCTTGGAGGCAGCTTTGGAGGTGGAGGAGGAAGAGGAGGGAGGCAGCGTTTTGCAGGGCAGGGATGGGGGTCAGCAGGCAAGCTGAGACCAGCGTGTTGGGTCAACGTGTCACCGTGTGCCATGAGGAGACCTGCCTGCTCCTGTCACCTTCTGCAGCACCTCCATGCCCTGGGTCTCCAGCAGCTGGATCTGGCACCACTCTGGCCATCCTCCCTGGTCATGTCCCCAGCCTGGCAGGCTTCTCCCATCCCAGCAGGCTCATGCCCCTCCCGGTGGGCTCATCCCCATCCTGGTGGGCTCATCCCCATCCCGGTGGGCTCATCCCCATCCTGGTGGGCTCATCCTGACAGTTTTGGGCTCATGCGCATCCTGGCGGGCTCATGACTATCCCAGTGGGTTCATGCCCATCCCAGCAGGCTCATCCCTATCCCAACAGGCTCATCCCCATCCCAGTGGGCTCATCCCCATATTGGTGGGCTCGTCCCCATCCTGGTGGGCCCATGCCCATCCCAGCAGGCTCACACCC
>NW_008624590.1:741-4516 GCF_000691845.1 Merops nubicus | reverse complement strand
CCACCCAAACCATTCTATGACTCTATTCTATGATTTTATGAAAGAAAAATTCAATAAACACATTTTTGTTAGACTTCTAGCAGATGATACCCAGAGGGTACCCAGCCCACCTGCATCCCACTTTCACCCAAACCAGGATCATGGTGCAGCCCCCTGAGACAGAGTTACACCAAACACCTCTGAAGAGCAGCAGAGGGAGGTGCCCCATCCCAGACCACCACTTGGGGGTTCACCCCAAAGTGTGGGTAACCCCCTTGTTCTCAGCTTGGGCTCAGGCCACACTGAGGAGGAGGAGGAGGAGGAGGAGAAGGGGCCTCCACCATGGGCAGGCTGATTTCCAGCTCATTGCTCTTCATTTGCAGCCTCTTTAGGCAGTGCTAATGTGCCTTTTTGATCTGATTTTTTATTTCCCTCCATGTTTTGGCTGGGAGAGAAATCCTGCTCCTGTTCAACTCCACCTGGCTGCTTTTCCAATCTAAAATACAATTTTTTGGGGTGTCTGTGAGCTGCTGGAGATATCTGTGTCCTAAATAAGTCTTTAACAATGGTGGTGCTGGAGTCCCCAGCCCTGGAGGGGTTCAAAAAATGTGGGGACATGGTTTAGTGGCCATGGGAGTGTTGGGTTGATGGTTGGACTTGATGATCTTGGGGATCTTTTCCAACCTTAATGACTCCATGGTTCTATGATCCCAGCCCCTGGTGTTAATCAGGAGGGGTGGGGAGATTCCCCAGTGGCCAAGCTGGGGAAAGGGAAGCGTGAGCCCAGTGGGATGTTGGGCACAACCCCATCTCCTTCCCAGCCCTATCTGCTGCCCAGGAGGATTTTCATTCCCTCTGCTGGGTTTTTATTCCCTTGTGATCACGGGCAGCATCCTTCAGCCACCACCACGTCCTGCAGCAAGGAGCCTGTGGCTCAGCCCCCTCCTCTCCCCTTCCAGCCACCCCTCTGCTGGCTGCTTTTCTCTGGTTTACCCTGGGAAAAAGTCCTTTTCCTTTCCACTTTGCCACTCAGGGAAAAAGTTTTCCTCAATTTTCCTCTGGGCCCATCCTCCCTGAGCTTCAACATCCCCCCTAAACCCACTCCTGCTATTTTTTATTTTAATATTTAGCTTAAAAATAACAATTCAGCACCAGTTGGTGCTGCAGTCCCTCTGTCCTTCCTCACCCCCTGCAGTGTCCAGCTCCTGCCCACGCCCCGGGGTGGGTGGGGGCAATATTTTAATGAAGCAACCTCAACAAATAACGATCCAATAAATCAAAGCCCTGTTGATAAAACAAACCAGAGCCAAAACGTTGAGCCTGGGGCCCGCTGGGACAGTTTGGGCTCGATTCCCCAGCGCTGCGCATTCCTCGGGTGACTCAGAGCTTTTATGTGCTAAAGACCACAGTGATGTAGCAGTTTCTCTTTCACAAAGCACCAAACGCTGAGGTTTGGGGGTTTTTTGGGTTGTTTTCTTCTTTTTTTTGGTGCATTGTGGTTGAGCAGGTACCAGCCCCAGCTCATTACTGGGAGGAGGCTGAGCCCCCCTACACTGGGAGCACTGGGGGGAGTGGAGGGTGTGAGGCTGGTTGGCTGGGCAGGGCTGAGGGGTGGGAGGGGAGGTTGAGTTTAGATTTTTTTTTAGAAGAAAACCCTTCTGGTTATTTTTTTATTGATTGCTGAACCCGTTTCATTAAACTCTCAGCTCCTCTTTGCCCCCCTGGAGGCAGCGGAGGCGTCTGGGGCTGGGCAGGGGTGGAGCTGGGCAGGCTCAGAGCCATCCTCTGCCCTCAGGGGGGACCATCGAGCCCTCAAACCCCAAATCCTGCCCCAAATCCTCCCCCCCAGGGCATCTGTGGTGGGTTGGTGCTGGCTCCCTCTCGATGGCAACCTCCCAGGGGTGCTGAGGGCTCATTACCTCCCCTCGCAGAGAAATCTGCTCCACCACAGCCCAGTGCCACCCACCAACGACCAGGGTGGGGACACAGGGGGGTCGAGGACAAAGCTGCCTCCTCATCTCACATCCAGCAGAGGCTGGCACGGGGTGGGGATGCAAGAAAAACAGTGAAAAAGATCCAAATGAGGGTGAAAACTCATTTGTCCACCCTGCGGTGGAGCGGCGGCTGTCAGAGGTGGCTGCAGGGACTTCCTGACCACCTGATGGATGTTTGGGGGGGGACACACGGCCTCTTTTCTCCCCCAAAATAGCCCCCGGTGGGAGATGAGTCACTGGTTTCAATCTGGTTTCTCACAGCCCGTCCCTGCTGCCATCCATCAGACAGGAGCAGATTTTTTTCCCCAGGGAAGGTGTTTTTTTTTCCATGGGAAGGAGGAGACAGGGGGTGCCGTGGCCCCCAGGCAAGGGGGAGATGGTTTTGAACATCATCCTTCCCATCTTTCAAGTGCTGGCCCCAGGGTTGGAACATAAATATCACAACTGGGAAGAGCAGAGAGCCTCGGACAGCGATTTTTTGGCTGGTCCCAAGACCCCTGAACCCATGTTCATGGGTATGGACATGCCCACACTTCCCGTGCCATGGGCTAAAATCCTTCCCTACAAAGAGCTTTCTCTGCCTTGAGGTGTTTTCTTGGGATTTGCCTAAAGTTGAGAGCTTTTCCCCCCAAAAAAATCAGCCAATAGTGCTAATAAGGTGAATTTCCCACCCCAGGATCAAGCTCATCTGCAGCCAACCACCTGCTCACAGCAGGGAGGAGATGTACAAGGGATGATAAACCATCTCTTGGAGCATATTTGGGGTCAGATTTCCCATTTCCCCCCTCAAATTGGAACAAAAAACTGCTCCACAGCCTTTTTTAACAGCTCCAGCCTCTGACCACCCCTGTGGCCTCCCAGTCCCCACGTTGCTCATTGGAGCTGAGCATCCTACACAATGCTCCAGATGTGGCTCCAGGAGTGATGAGCAGAGAGGGATAATGGCTTCAGGCACTTCTTCTGAAATTCAGGTATCCCCTCAGCTTTCTGGCACCATCATCTCACAGGATCACAGGATCCCAGCGTGGTGGGTTTGGGAGGGACCTCTGGGGATCATCTCATCCCACCCCTGCTCCAGCAGCTCACCCACAGCAGGGTGCCCAGGGGCACAGCCAGGAGGGTTTGGGATCTCTCCAGAGCAGGAGCCTCCCCAGCCTCTCTGGGCAGCCTGGGCCAGGCTCTGCCACCCTCCCAGCAGAGAAGTTTCTCCTCCTGCTCAGGTGGCACCTCCTGGGTTCCAGTTGGTGCCCGTTGCCCCTTGTCCTGTCCCTGGCACCACTGAGCAGAGTCTGGCCCCAGCCTCTTGCCCCCCGGGGCCCTTTAGCTCTTGCTCAGCACTGCTCAGATCCCCTCTGAGGCTTCTCTGCTCCAGCTCAGCAGCCCCAGGTCTAGACAGCCTTAATTCATCAATAAGAGGTGATTTGTGATCTTAGCAGAGTCCTGTTGCTCCCCGCTTCAGCGCTAATAAGCGGCTGCAGAAGGGTTTGAGTGACAGCTAAATGAGCACAATTGGGCTCTCCACAGAAGTGCAATTTCTAACTAGATGTCACAAATACTTGGTGGGGCCCTGTCGAGCCCACTGCTCGCTGAGGCCGAGTGCTGAGCTGCAGGGCTCTCGTGCTGCCTGCAATAGCTCCAATTGCTTTTACTTCTTGAGGGATCTCATCTCTTCTCCTGACCCTTCCCCAGCAGCTCCGTTGCCCTTCTCTGGCCACGCTCCATCCCCTCAAGCTCCTTCTGGGAGCCAGGGGACCAAAACTGACCACAGGATTCGAGGTGCAGCCTCCCCAGTGCTGAGTGCA
>NW_008624590.1:0-425 GCF_000691845.1 Merops nubicus | reverse complement strand
CACTGCCACCCAACTCAGTGTCATCTGCAAATTTACTGAGGGTGCCTTGATCCCCTTTCCCAGATCATTGATAAAGAGATTAGACAGAGCTGGCCCCCATACTCTCCCCACCCCCACGTTTACATCTGGGGTTTGCTGCCCACCCACCCCTTTTCTCAAGGCATCTGCCCCTGCTCAGTGCAGGGGGGGGTCTCTGGGCAACCCTCAGCATCCTCAGCAGGGCTGCCAGGGGTCCAGAGCCAGGTGCTTCAGCAAGTTGTGGCCAGCAAGTCCTCACCTGCTGCCCAGCAGGACATTGCCTGTGGTGGCCATGCAAGACCTGAGCTCAGCTGTGCCAGCTCTGCTCCCCTGCCTACCCCTGGGTGCTGGTACCCAAGCAGGGCTGGGGGAGGAGGTGGTGCTCAGGAGGGTTGTTCTTGGGCAGG
>NW_008624589.1:0-767 GCF_000691845.1 Merops nubicus | reverse complement strand
GACTGGCACCGGCACTGGCACCGGGGCACCAGGACTGGCACCGGCACAGGCTCACCGGCACCGGCACCAGCACTGGCACCGGGACTGCCACCAGCACCGGGGCACCGGGGCACCAGGACTGGCACTGGGACACCGGGACTGGCACCGAGGCACTGGGACTGGCACTGGGACAGGCACCGGTACTGGCACCGGGACTAACAACAGGTCACCGGGACTGGCACCAGGTCACCAGCACTGGGGCACCAGGACTGGCAAGGGGTCACTGGGACTGTCATCGGGACTGGCACGGGAGGGGGGCCCCGGGACTGGCACCTGGACTGGCGCCTGGTCACCGGGACTGGGGCCGGCGCTGGGGCACCGGGACTGGCACCGGGTCACCGGGAGTGGCACCATCCCCGGGACACTGGCACCGACACCAGGACACCGGGACTGGCACCAGAACTGTCACTGGGACAGTCGCAGGGTCAGCAGGACTGGCACAGGGACCGTTACCGGGACAACAGGATGGGCACCGGGACTGGCACCGGGACCATCAGTGGGACACAAGGATGGGCACCGAGACTGGCACCGAGACTGGCACCAGGACCGGTACTGGGACCATCACCGGGACCACCAGTGGGACACCAGGATGGGCACCGGGACCATCGCCGGGACCGGCACCGAGTCACCGGGTTCGTCACTGGGACCAGTACAGGGACTGGCACCGGGACCGGCCCCGGGACACTGGCACTGGCACCGGGACCACGACCGGCCCCGGCCCCATCCCC
>NW_008624588.1:0-1196 GCF_000691845.1 Merops nubicus | reverse complement strand
AAAGGCAGCGAGAGCTAAATGAGATCAGAACCACGCTTTTGGGGACAAATCCCGGCAGAGCTCTTCGCTGTCACGGGAGTCACGCCGGTCCGTGTGTCCTGCTGGGACTCAGAAGCAGCCGGGGAACGTTAACGTGTGACTCCACACGCCCGACCCACGCCGGCGCTGCGAGGAGTTAAAAACCCTCCTAAACCCGCTGTCTGCCCCAGGGGGGTCTGGGGGAGCTGCCGGCGGGGCGGTGCTGCCGCTGGGAAAATGGCTCCGTGAGTCAAGGTCACTTTATCGGCCCCGTGCAGGGGCCAGAACCGCTCCCGGTGACACCCCGGTGACACCCCGGTGACGCGGGCTCAGCCCCGGGCTCTCCTTCCCTTCTGAGGACACAGATCGACTCACAGCCCCCTCGCCCCTCTGGGCCACTCTGAGCCCCCAGCAGAACTGGGTAGAATTCAAAAAATAACCTGTTCCCTCAATAACTCAAACCCAGCAGTAAAAATCTGAATACCCTCCTCAAATTCAGGAACTGTTTTTTAAATTTGCATAAAATATTGTACTACTTTACTCTCTTGTTCGTAGTTTCATCCCTTTTTTAATTATTGCTGATACATTTTCCAAGTGTGGAATCTTCTCCAAAATATATCAGGTATGCTTCATTAGATATATACCTTTAATATATATTGTCATTAGACATATTAAAATTTTATATTATCATTATTCAACATTGTTCGTGTGCTCTCAGGCCTGGAAATTTAGCACATTTTTTGATGGCAAGAAAAAATAATAATACCAGGTTGGTACCTCCTGGATATTGGGGTGTTTTACCTGTTTCTGAGCACTGTGGTGGCAGCTGCAGCGTGCTGGCCCCGGCTGTTCGGGAGAACCACCGGCACCGTGGCACAAAAGCCGCAGGCAGCCACGCTGGGGGGGAACCAAACACTTATTTTGGGGTGTACAGAGACCCCTCTGTAGGTCACCGTTACTGTAGGTGCTTGAGGACGGGACAACCCTTCTCCTGTAGATCCCAGAAGGTCTAATGACAAACCGGAGAGGAAAAGGCCGATTTCCTCTCTCGACAGGCAGAGAATGGGTCCTGGCGGCTCTTCCAGAACAATAGTGGCCAGAAGGCTCATTTGCGCCTCACTGTAGTTTCTTTTCACTCCGCTCCGGCGCTATTAGGAAACCATCCGCGTTCCCTGCGC
>NW_008624587.1:1362-1700 GCF_000691845.1 Merops nubicus | reverse complement strand
ATTCCCGGACTGCAGCACAGCACCCGGCTCTGGGAGCCCTCGGAGCCGGCGTCCGACCCGGGCCCAGCCCCGCTGCCAGCTCTGTGCTGTGGGAGTGAGCCAGGGCTGCCTCACCAGGCGCCAGGCTCCACAGGAGAGGGAACGTGCTAAGAATAGGCCTGGGCAGAGCGGGGAGCGAGCGCCTGCCCAGCACAGCATCCCGCTGCCCGGCACAGGATGCTGCCCGGGGGATGCTCTCCTGGCCCAGGATCCTGTGCGTGTGAAATGCTGGGGTTTGAACCCTGAGCCCCTGAATTAAGGTTGACATATGGGTGATTCCCACAGCCCTTCATCCAGAG
>NW_008624587.1:0-1018 GCF_000691845.1 Merops nubicus | reverse complement strand
TTGAGCTCTGTTTATACCGCCTGCTGTGGGTCGAATTGTGTCTTTTCTGGGATCGTTGTGGGTTGTGTCGATTGTATGTGAACAGGTTGACTTGTTTGTACCCCCGGTGGTCGTTCATGGCACGATGTTTCTGATTACAATACAGTCTGTGTATTGGTTTCTCTTCCTGCTGGCTGTATCCTTCTTGTTGGGGCCGGTCATTGGCAGAACAGCGTGGAGCAGACCCCTGCTCCAAGGGTGAGGCTGGAAGCAGGTGCTGGGGTGCAGGTTTTGTTTTGCAGATGAAAGCAGTGTGGATGTGCTCGGGGTGGTGCCCCTGTGCCAGCCACAGACCCAGAGGTGGAAGGATCCCAAAGGGGCTTGGGCATCAGGGGGAAGAAGGGTGAAGCCAGCACGTGGGGACTGCAGGGCCCTTGGTAGGATGGGGGCATTGAGCCCCTTCCCAAAACCCAACCTGCAGCCTCCCTTGGGCTCGTCCTGCTCCCTGTCCTTGCTCTGTGGCACTGCCCTCGTGATCCACAACTGGGCTTTTCCTTTATGGGATCACTCTGTGTGCAGCAATCACAAGCTCAGGCTGCCCTGAGGCTGTTTAAGAAAGTCTGGCTTCTGCCTTCCCTTGAATACAGCCTCTTGTTCTCTGGAGCCCATGGCCCTGGCTGCCTCCCACGTGCTGCTGTGCTCCAGCACCCTCCTCCTCAGCAGCCCGGGGTTCCAGCACCCTCCTCCCTGCCAGCCCAGCTGTTCAACCCAAAGCCCTGGTGCCAGACTCCGTGTGTCGGGGTGGATGGTGGCAGGAGCCCGAGGTGCTGCCCAGTTCTCATCACCTTGAGTGATGTGATGGGAAAACCTCAGTGTTCCTGGGGGCTGCAGCTGCTAATCCAGACCAAAGTGGACCTGAAAGCCTAACCCATCAGCTCCTTTCACCAACAGGCTCCCCAAAATCCATCCCTGCTGAGGGTCACAGGTTAAACTCGACCTGCCCAGCACAGGGCAGGGTTGGGACCAGCCCACTGAGGCC
>NW_008624586.1:0-1616 GCF_000691845.1 Merops nubicus | reverse complement strand
AGACATCATATCCTTCAACCCTTTAAATTCCTCATTCACCTTTTCTATGGCTGAGACCCAAGCCTGGCAAGACACACTGTCTTCCAATTGCCTTAGCTGGTTCAGTTGGGGGGTCTTCATCTTCCCCCCAAAAATCCTTCCTCCTAAGGTCTGGGCATATGTAGAAGGGGCACACTGGGTAAACTTTTTCAGCAAAGACTTTCTGCATGGCATCTCATCGGGGTCCGTAACAGCTTGGGCATCCCCATAAATTATCTCCCGCACAGCCATTTCTCTCAAACGTTGGATGCCATGTTCCATGGTGTGCCATTTAGTGGGGTGCCATACCAGATCCTTCTTTGAGGGATATCGGCATCTTATTGCTGAGAGCAGCCGTTCCCAGAGGTTGTGGGTGCCTTCCATTTTTGCAATGTGTTTATCAATGGCCCCCATCTCTGGCCAGTGACCCCAACTACTTGGCCTCTCTGTGGTTAAGCTCTATGCCATCAGCTCCAGAGTCCCAGCACCGCAACAGCCAGCTCATCAAGGACTCCCCTTCATTATAGCTATAGTCCCTCCATGTATGTCTTAAGTCTTTTCTGGACAGAGTATTGATTATCTCTTCCCCTTCTGTGTCACTTCCACTGGCTGGCTCTATTCCAGACCCACTAGGACCTTCGTCATCGCCCCCTCCACCCACCAACCAGTCAGACCAGTTTCTTCGGCTCCTCTCGGCAGGGGCTACGGACAAAGGCTGCCCTGAGGGCGCAGGTTTATCTTCCGCGCGGCCTGCAGAGGGGGGGACTGGAGCTGCTGCGGGTGTGTGTCACGTGACCTGCAGGCATTGGGGCTGTGGCAAACCTGACATATTTATGATACAAAACTTTAACACCCAAACTCCCTATGAAGAGTATTAAAATCACGCTCAAACATACCGATATTATCAAGTACCATACACAGCTGTAGCATTGCAATTCAGTTTTTTTTTCTCCCAGTGGAACACAGAGGCATTTTGATAAATATCCCTCTCAATTATATTCATAACATACCTTCCAAAACGCACAGACAATAACTTAATCCAAGTCCCCCCAGCATCCACGACCATCCAGAGCACATGACAAGACACTAGTCGAACCAGAAAGTTATAACAGAACTGAGAGCAAATGAAATACATTATTATCCACAGTAAAAGCATTTTCTTAGCTTCCAAATTTTTTTCCCCATGTAAAATCTCTTTTGCTCATGCCCCACGTTGGGCGCCAATTATGTCCTGGTTCTGTGGAAAAAGGGCTTCAGGACCCATACAGAACATTGCGTCCCCCCCCCCCCCGTGAGAGAGAGAGAGAGACTTTGAAAACCGATTGGGAGTTAGATAAAAATAAAATATATTGTTTAAAAGGGAACAGAAAATGAAAAGGGAGGTAAAAATATATACGAAGATGGGAGGAATACAAAACTAAAGATATACAAAACCCAAATCTCAGAATTGTTCCGGATCTCACAGAGCGAGGCGCGCCAGGACCCAGAGCCGCAGGGTCCAGGGTTAGCACCCACTTCCTACCTCTTTTTAAAGAGTGTAAAATGGAAGGGGAGGGAATACGTGGTTTCCCCCCGAGGACCTCCCAGGTCCTGGAAGG
>NW_008624585.1:352-661 GCF_000691845.1 Merops nubicus | reverse complement strand
CGCCCGCGCCCTGGGAAATCACGTTCTGTGGGGAGGGAGGCGGCCGAAGAGACGCTTCAGGTCAAATCAAATCCGCTCGAAGGGATGAGGAATTTTGCATCCTCTGCTAACTCGGGCCAGACCTCAAGCGGTCCAGCCCCCTGAGCTCTCCTTGGCAGCCCCCGAGACCCCCGGCCCCTGTTCCCAGCCCCTCCACCTTCACCAGGCATGGTGCAGCCTCCAAAGGGAGCCGGCACGAGACACGCGGCCCCGGGGCCACAGGCATGGCTTGGCACCCTTTGCCCCTGGGAAGAGCACTGGAGGGGGAGG
>NW_008624585.1:0-214 GCF_000691845.1 Merops nubicus | reverse complement strand
TCGGCCCTCCTGGCCTCCCCTCGGCTCCTTTCCCCTCCCACCTCTCCTTGAGGAGGAGACCTGGGACACCCCACACCTGGGGACAGCTGGGGACAGCCATGGGGTCTGGCTGTCCCCAAAGGAGCACAACTTTCTCTCCATCCCTTCGCACCACTTTCCCAGATCTTCACTCTAAAGGGCAGCTGCAGGGGCTCCAGGAGCCACAGAGGCCACT
>NW_008624584.1:3280-5426 GCF_000691845.1 Merops nubicus | reverse complement strand
CCCCCGTGCCACAACGTGCCCATTCCCCTCCTGCTGGGCGCGGGATGAAGCACCGCTTGCCGGGGGCCGGTGTCGCACCCCCGGAGGTGCCCCCGCCCCAGGCTCTTTGTGCGGAGCACTGCAGCCGTCCCTGCCTGCTGGGGTGGGGCAGGTCCCTCCTCCCGCCTGGCCGCCCCTCCTGGCCCAGCTCTCCCCTTCCTTGCCCCAGCTCCTCCTGCGCCGGGGGCCAAAGCCGCTGTGCCTTTTGTGGCCCATTCAGCGACTCGCACGACCCCACGGGACCTCCTGGCCTCGTGGCCAGCGTGCGTGTGCCCAGCAGCCCGCGAGGGCCACTGTCCCTGCCGGGAAGCTGCCGGTGACGTCTCGGTCTCCGGGCCTGAGGTGACACCGGTGGGCGGGAGCTCACCAGTTGGACTCCATGATCTGAAAGGTCTCAATGATCTCTTCCAACCAACACACTCTGATGGTTCTATGACCTGAGCACACAGCATGATGCTACCCTGGCACAAGCACTCCCCACTTCCACGTGTGCCTGTGGGACCCCAGACAGCAAAGGCAGGACTGTCACCTCATGCTGGCCTGGTCTGGCTCACAAGCACTGAGGTACAGCCTGGTTCTCCACAGGACCAACGGTTCCTAACTCGAGCTGACGGGAGGCAAAAAACCCAGTGAAGACAGAGCAGCTTGGGGTTCTGTATCCCCAGACCAAGCTGCAGGTCCACTGGCTGCCAAGGCAAGCATGCACATCCTGCCAGAGTCACAGAATCCCTCGTGTCAGAAAAGACCTCTCAGATCATGGCGTCCAGCTGTTCCCCAGCACTGTCAGGTCCCCACTGCCCCATGTCCCTCAGCACCACATCTCCACGGCTTGGAAACCCCTCCGGGGATGGGGACTCCACCACTGCCCTGGGCAGCCTGGCACAGCCCTGGACAACCCTCAAGACACCGCTTCTTGTCGTGGCCCTGATGTCAGAGGGAACACGGCCAGGTCCTCCCCCGAGCTTCCCCCAGCCCCTCAGAGGACACAGGGCTGTTCCATGTCCCAAGGAAGGGCTTAGGGTTGGTGACTTTGGGGAGTCACACGGGTAGAGCTGGCCCCAGGCGCTCTGCCCTTTACTCCAGGCCTTGCTCCTGCTCTATCCACTCCTCCCAGGCCAAGGGCCGTGCAGGAGCTCCCCAGATCCTCCCCACGCTCATATTTACAAGGGAACGTGATAAATCCAGTATTGATTCCTTTGGCCGCCCTGTAAATTTTGCAAAAGATGATTAAATGGAGCAATAGAGGCTGCGAGCGCCGGGGCTCAATATGTCGTGGTATCGACCTCCTCCGCCCGGCGGCAGCAGGTTCCACGCCGCCCGCGCCAGGCCAGGAGCTAAAACCCTGGGAGACGGGGAGGTGGGAAAGCAATCACAGCACAGCCCGCACACGCCACGTCCAGCATGGCCACAGCAATAACGGTTTATGTCCGACCTGGAGGGCTTCCAAACAGCTTCCCCCAGGGCAGGCGGGCAGGCAGATCCTTCTGCAGAGTGTTTCTGGGTACAAAACTCCAATGTGACGCTGGTCGTGGATTTCGTAGCTCTGCACAAGAGGAGGTGTAGGGAGATGGGACGATGCGGTGGTGTCCCTCCTCACCCCGTCATCTTAGGAAGAAGGGTAAGGTAGGTTGGTTTTGCACCACCTGTCAAGGAGGAATAAACCAACTCACCTCACAAGAAAGCAAGGCTGAGAGGAGCAGGTGGGTCAGCATGTCTTCAGAGGCATGGCAAAGAGTGAAGGTTTTTCTGAGTCTGAACTAGGGAGTCCAAATTCATAGAAGTACAGAATGGTTTGGGTGGGAAGGGACCTTTCAAAGTTATCTAGTCCAACCCCTGCAGGGAGCAGGGACATCTCCAACTAGAGCAGGTTGCTCAGAGCCCCGGCCATCCTCCCCTGGAATGGTTCCAAGGATGGGGCAGTTACAATCTCTCAGGGCAACCTGGGCCAGGGGCTCACCAACACCAGCATCACCAAATTTTTCCCCTCTCTCTGGTCTCCATCTCCCTCTTTGAGTTTCAGACCATCCCTCCTTGGCCTGTCCCAACAGGCTCTTGTAAAAAGTCCCCCCCCAGCTTTCTGACAGGCCCCTGGAAGTCCTGGCAGGCC
>NW_008624584.1:0-2969 GCF_000691845.1 Merops nubicus | reverse complement strand
GACCCTCTAGTCCTTCCTGGAGAAGGTTCTCTTTAAGAGCAGTTAGAACTTAATCACCTGTTAATCACTTAATCCCTCCCAGAAGGACCTTGAGGGGCTGGAGTGTGGCCAGAGAAGGGCAACAAAGCTGCTGAGGAAGGGTCTAGAGCCCAAGTGTGGTGAGGAGCAGCTGAGGGAGCTGGGGGTGCTGAGCCTGGAGCCAAGGAGGCTCAGGGGAGACCTTCTGGTTCCCACAGCTCCCTGACAGAAGGTTGAAGCCAGGTGGGGGTCAGGTTCTTGTGCCAAGGAACAAGTGACAGGACCAGAGGAAATGGCCTCAAGTTGCCCCAGGGGAGGTTTAGTTTAGACCTGAGGAAGAATTTCTCCCCCTTGAGGGCTGTGCAGGGCCGTGCCAGGCTGCCCAGGGCAGTGGTGGAGCGTGGCAGAGCGTGACCTCCACTCCTATTAAAATGCTCTGACCTAATTTAACTGATGGATCTCTGGATTTACACGGGCTGCCCACGACATAGGCTGGCACTGACCAGTTGCCCCAGGGGAGGTTGAGGTTGACCCTGAGGAAAAATTTCTTGCCCTTGAGGGCTGTCCAGGGCTCTGCCAGGTTGCCCAGGGCAGTGATGGAGTGCCCATCCCTGGAGGGGTTTCCAAGCCGTGGAGCTGTGGTGCTGAGGGACATGGGTCAGTGGGGACCTGGCAGTGCTGAGTGATGGTTGGACTCCATATTCTGAAAGGTCTTTTCCAACCTAACCAATCCCAGAGGTTTGAGGATATTCCCAGAGGAACATGTGTTCACAATGGAATTCCCCTCTTGGGAAGAGCCGTTTGATGTGATATCAGGGGCAGGTCCTCAGCAGGAGCTAAAGGCTGATGCCCAGCCTGGGGAGCAGTGCCCTGTGACATGTCTATTGTATTTTTGGAGATACTGAGGAAATACTGAAATATTCCTACCTGAAAATCCATGAGGGAAGGGGTGGTGAGCTGACAGTCTGGGGGGGCTGCTTCTTAATGTTGGACGTTCAAAGCTGCCTGTGAAATCGTGTGGTATTGATCTGAGCCCGGGTGTCTGTGCCTGGAAAAAGGGGTGATCGTGGTAATTCAATCAGGGACGACTCGGGAGGACCAAAGTCTTCCTGTGTTACCTAATGAGCCCTCGGAGCAATAATAATGTCACTGCTTGTCAGAGCTGAGGGCTGATGACATTGCCTCATCCCCAGCAGATACCATGGGCTGCTTCCTCATGGGAGTCCCAAACTTTGGGCATTTCCAGGCTCCTCTTCCAGGCATTTTCTCTGCTACACTAGAAAAAATGGAGTTTCTTATTTTATTCTGTAGTGGGCTGGGTCCTGCAGCTACAGGGAGAAGGGTGCTCACCAAATCCCCCTCAGTGTGCTCAGGGTGGGTACGCAGGGCTGTGAGGGGTCCAAAGTGGTGTCTTTGGTGGCAAGAGTCCTCAGTGAGCCTGCTTGAAAGAGTTTGGGGTGCTCCTCGGTGCAGAGAGCCTGTACAGTGCTGTGAAGAGCACAGATGAGTGACCTGGAGGTCCGTGATCTGAGGAAGGTTGGACCAGATGGTCCTTGAGGTCCTTTCCAAGCTGGTATTCTGTTATTGAGGGGTCTGGAGCCCAAGTGTGGGGAGGAGCAGCTGAGGGAGCTGGGGGTGCTGAGCCTGGAGCAAAGGAGGCTGAGGGGAGACCTTCTGGCTCTCCACAGCTCCCTGACAGGAGGCTGGAGCCAGGTGAGGGTGCGACCTCTCATCCCCAGGGACGGCAAAAGAAGAAAGGGCCTCAAGTTGCCCCAGAGGAGGTTGAGGTTGTCCCTGAGGAAGAATTTGTTGCCCTTGAGGGTTGTGCAGGGCTGTGCCAGGCTGCCCAGGGCAGTGGTGGAGTCCCCACTCCTGGAGGGGTTTCTAAGCCGTGCAGATGTGGTGCTGAGGGACATCTCCAAGTCCTGTGTCAGCCCCCCCAGTTCCCTGGCCTCACCTGGGAGCCCCTGGCACCCTGTTCTCCCTCCTGCCATCTCCTCCTCCTCTCTGCCATCTCCTCCTGCCATCTCCCTCTCCTTCTGCCATCCCTATGTCCTCTTGCCATCTCCATCTCTGCCATCCCCGTCTTGCCCTGCCATCTCTTGCCATCTCCCTCTCCTCCTCCTATGCCCATTTTCTCCTTCCATCCCCATCTCCTCCTGCCAGCCCCATCTCTTCTCTGCCAGCCCCACCACCTCTCGCCACTTCCTCCTACAATCTCCCTCTTCTCCTGCCATCTTCCTCTCCTCCTGTCATCTCCACCTTCTCTTCTCTGATAAGCCTGACCTAGCTGGAGATGCCCCTGTTTATAGCAGGGGGGTTGGACTAGATGACCTTTGGAGATCCCTTCCAACACAAACATTCTATGATTCTATGATCTCCTCCTGCCTTCCCCATCTCCTCTTGCCATCTCCATCTCCTCCTGCCATCCCCATCCTCTCCTGCCATCTCCATCTCTTTCTGCCCACTCTGACTCCTCTCTGCCATCATCTCCATCTCCTCCTGCCATCTCCAGCTCTTCCTGCTGTCCCCATCTCTGCCATCACCTCCCTTTCCTCCTGCCACCCCCATCTCCTTGACGGCAGCGGAGGACCCCAGTTCCACCACCCACCACCACCACGAACTCTATTGACAGTTACCCAGAATCTGAAGGAATTCAAGACAAATGGTTAAGGGGACGGAGTTAATAAAATTTGAAAAATTGAGGCCTGTCACTCTCCTAAACTTTTTTCGATACCGCCGACAGAAACATATTTCCCCAATGAGTGACCTCCCGCAGCTGCCGCAGCGGCGCGGGCGCGGGGCTGGGCCGGCTATTTATCAAAGCTGATAAGCCGGGGCCTCCTAATCCGAGCAGGGAGGTGCGGGAGGAGGCGACAGCCCGGGGTGTCGCCCAGGTGTCCCTCCCTCCCCGGCCCCAGACAGCTGGTGGGAGGTGACGGATGGCCTTC
>NW_008624583.1:401-835 GCF_000691845.1 Merops nubicus | reverse complement strand
ATGTTTGGCAAGATGCTCTTTTTTTTTCTTATGAAGAAGAAACTTTCGAAGATTTAGTAAGCTTAAAATCCTGTGTCTCTGATGTCTCACCCTGTTTGTATTAACTTGTACTCTTTCCTGAATAGCTTTGGGATGGCATATGACTTCATTGACTCAGTTGGAAATGATGTGGATGTTGTGTCTGATTCAGAGGTATGTGTAACTTTTTAAGTTTTATCTTTCAAACTCTTATGTTGTGTAAGCCTTATTTTAAGATGCTGTCTTGGCTTCTCTCATCTTTGTGTCCTTTGAGGAAAAGTAAAGATCCCCCAGTGAAACACAAACAGATACCAAACCTTTGCTCTGTCATTTAGGAGAGTTGTGATCACTGAATAAGAAATGTAGAGATAAAATCATATTTTCTGTAGATTTTTACAACTAATTTTCTGCTAAGC
>NW_008624583.1:0-276 GCF_000691845.1 Merops nubicus | reverse complement strand
TTTTTATGTGCTTTTTTTTTTTCCTAATCTCTAGAAGAGAGAGCCTCCATCCAACCTTCTTTTTTCATCTGATTTTTGCCAGCTATTTTTGGTGCTGATAATGTCTGTAGGATTCAGATTTGTCTATTCAGAAGAGGCAACACACAAACTCCATAGTGTCTCAGTGTTGATGTTTGGCAGATATTTATTCAGACTTGGATCTCTGTCCAGATTCCTCTTGATATCTGAAAGTGTTGGTATTCCTGTGGTGAATCATAGAGTGGTTTGGGTTGGAAG
>NW_008624582.1:15567-29862 GCF_000691845.1 Merops nubicus | reverse complement strand
CTAACATTCTGTGATTCTGTGAACACTTAGTGGGTGCTGACTCCATGCTTAAGATTTAAGACTCCAAGTTGTTTAATTGAAGGGATAAGGATTGGTGAGGTGGAAGTCGTATTTTGAAACAACTCTTGATGTGCATTTGATTAATTCAGATTTGGACCTACACATAACTCTGTAAAAGCACTCAAAACTAGGCTGCGTAATCTTGGGTTTCCTTCCTTTACCTTTTCAACCCTCCTCTCCTACTTCTGATGCTTTATTAGAAGCATTAGAAATAATTTGATTTAAATTAAGAATAGATATTTGCTCTTGTGGTAGGATTACAGGGTAAGAACATGAAATTGAAAATGCTTGGGGTGAAGCTGAATCTTGTTATACATTCATAAAGCAATTCACATAAATTCATGATCCCTTGCTGTTAAGTTTTGAGTGTTGTGATAAAAATAAAACATCTTAATAATTTCTCAGTGATATTTATCTTGTTTTTTCCCCCAACTGTTTCCTCTGTAATAGCAATTCAGTGTTTTCTTTCCCTTGTGCTTTATTTAGGTTACTTTTAAGTTAATACTTTTCTTTATGATTTCTTTGCTGATTAGTAAATGGACATGTTGATAAGCTGCTTTTCAATAACATTTTTAACTTGCCTCAGATTTTTATTTTTTTTTTCGCCTTGCATCTCATTTTCTGTCTTCAATGGATTTTTTTTCAAGGTCATTGTGCTTACATTTGCTGGGAAAACAAGTAGCTGAATATTTTATTTTTAATTCAAGGTTCTGTGAAAATGGACTGTATTTGTAACATTTCCAGAAATGTCATATTTTTGTCTGGCTTAACTCTTGCATTTTCTTTCAAAGCAATGCTTTGCTCATTAAGTAACATAAAAACATTTCTTTTTAATTTTTTTTTTTAGGTGCCATAAAACGAAAAGTGGAATTGGAGTGGGGGACAGAGGATACAGAATATCTACAGAAGGTGCATACTCATGTGGAAGGAGCATTAAATGAATTAAAGCCTGACATCATTGTTTATAATGCTGGGACTGATGTTCTGGATGGTGATCCGTTGGGAGGACTTGCTGTTTCTCCTCAGGTTTGTGTAATACTCAAAATACCTCCAGACTTTGACTCCTCACTAGGTACGGAAGGGCTGCCTGAGAGTTACCTGTGGTCAATTGTTAGACGAAGGTTGGATGTGGACTTCGCCTTACGCCATAGCATTTTTCTGTTGTAGGTACATACAGATACATCTCCATTGCTCTTTGACCATGTGGGGTTTTTTGTTGTCTCTTCCTGATTCTTAAGTTTTGGGTGCCTGTTCCAGTATCATTCAACTTCTCTCTCAAATATTCTGGTTTTGAACATCCTGACAGTCACCAGAGAGGCA
Source organism: Merops nubicus (assembly GCF_000691845.1). Classification (NCBI taxonomy): domain Eukaryota; kingdom Metazoa; phylum Chordata; class Aves; order Coraciiformes; family Meropidae; genus Merops; species Merops nubicus. The sequence goes on along the minus strand of NW_008624582.1, from coordinate 28,482 downwards.
TATTTTTTCACACTTCACCCTGCTTCTATTTCTCCTGTTTGATTCTTTCTTTCTTTGTTTTGTTTCCCCTAACAGAACCCATTTTGCAATGTTTCTTGTGGCACCTGCCCCCGTGTGTATCTTACACCTAATTTCCTCTATAGCATTCCCACCTTTTCTGAACTGCTCCTCTGGTAACTTCCAGTTCTTCCAGCAATTTTCTGTAGCTTGTCTGCATTGTAAGCAAATGCACTGACTTCTTTTTCCCCTTTTTCTTTTCCAGACAGATAGGATTAGCCTTTTTCAGTTCAGTTTACCTTTTCTACTCCGTTTGCTACCAGCTTAAAATTTTTATTCTGTAAAGCTTCATAGAAGAAGACACAATAGGTCTCCTTTTCACAAAATATTTACAGAGCTTATATTTTGCCCATTTTTTAAATGATTCTTTCTCTGACAGCTCCTCAGTTCTGCCTCTGTCTTGTTTTTACATTTGGTTTTCTTATAGTGTCCACCAGATCAATATAGAAAAGTACTTTCTTGATTTGTAAGGTCTAGGATTCCCTTCTCATTGAGTCCCCACTCAATCTGTTTGGTTTTCATTCTGATTTACAGTACTTTGGTCCTCTTGGATGCAGCTCTAGTTCCCTGCTGGTTTTTATTACCTTCCTTTATGTATTTGCACATTCTTACCCTCTCTGTCACTGAGCAGCCTTTTCATTGCTGACTGCCTTGCAAAGTCCTTGATTGACCCAAGGTAGAACTACTTGGGGAGCTGCTCTGCATCACCAGGTTTTGTTTCTTTGGATGTGTAGAAGTTTCTAAGGAGAAAGGAAGAGCTTGAGATGGGCTTGGACTTGTTTGATCTTGGAGAGGATGTGGCCTGAGGTGAAAGATCTCATTTGGAGCAGAGAGCTTTTTGGAAAGCAGTGGCCACCAAGAGAAATGGAAATTAATGATGGAGAATATTTTAAGATGTGCCTTTTCAAACATTTTTCTGACATTTCAGAAAATCTTAATTGCCAAGAAAAATGAGTTGCTGTAGCATGTTGGGTGCTTTGTAGGGAAAGAGACAAAATACAGCGATGGGGAAAGAAAGGTGAATCATTCTTATGGTCACAAGTAGAGGCTGAAAGGCAGGGTGCCATTTCTCTGCACAGCCAGTGGCTCAAGTGCCTGATGGAGAAAATGTTTCTATAGCTCAAGCCTTTGTTTTTGGAATAGAGGGCAGGGTTTCATGTCCCTCTGAACTTGTTGGCTTAGCTGTGAACGACATCTTTCATCACGCTGGAAGTCCCAGGCTACTGGAAATACTGAAACTGAGGACATTGAACCTGGATAATTTATCTCTTTGAGGTTCATTAGTACTGTCTTCAGTCCAACATTTGTAGGTGTCATTCATATTTCAAAATCTTTTTACAGTGTTAATTCTATTCAAAATTATGCCTCCCTAGTGTGTTCTGAGTGATAGTTTCTCAGTGCTTGAGGCTATAACCAGAAAACTTGAGGTGTAGCAGGTCAATCCTCCTTCCCCTTGTTTGTAAGTGGGATCTCTGTCAGGCTGTCATTTTCATCAGATGCATTTTCCTTCTTGGCAACACACAAATGCTGGAACAAGTCCCTCTGTTTCCCTCCTAGTTCTTCCAGACTCAGCCTCTAGAGGTGCTGGAGCAGGCATGAGGGGTTAGGCTCCCGTGGTAGCGGTGGTGTCCAGTGCTTGTGTGGTATAATGTCTGCTGCAGCTTCCTAAGGGATGGACAGCTTGTTCTCTAATTTCACTGCTTCCTTTAAGGATCTGTTCCCAATATAATTGTTCAGTTTCCTTTGTCTTATTTTTCAGTTGTTATTCTTTATTCCCGTTGTTCTTTTACAAGGCCGTGTCAAACTATATAAAACCCATTACCGTTGTATTGTTTTCCAGACTGTTTTTTCAGCTACATTTGAATTCTGTTCTTTTGCTTTACCACTTGTTTGTGGTCTCATTCTTTTTCAATGGCAGTGTAGTATTTCTTGTTGTATTTATAGTTTTCCTCTAACCAGTCTGAGTAGTGCATATTAATTTTGTTGTAACACTTTAGCTGCTGCGTCCTTCATTTTCTGGATTTGATTGTATTTTAATCCCTTTCTGCAACTGTTGCAGTTATTAAAATTTTGAGCTGTCCATTGCAAGCTGTTGCCTATTATGTTAGTCTTTTTTTTTTTTTTTGAGGAGTTGTAATGTATTATTTATGCCTCCTGAGTATCTCTGGAGCTCATTGCTTTTGCTTTTTCTACAAAAATAGATTGCAATTCTGTTCTCACTTGTTTCTGAATTCTTACTCCCACACATGTACTTACTTGAAACACAAGGGACTCAAAGTCTGCTGTTGTATGGGTTCAGTGACAACACAACAACTCTTGGTCAGAAATGTGTATTATTTTTTTAGTTCTATAGCCTTCTCTACTGGTAAGAGGTTATTTAGAATTTATTTTCCTTTCTATGCATTTACCATTACTTCTGTAACTCCCCATTCAGCCACAGATTCTTTTAGTATTAACTTTTATTATCATTGTTATTAGCTGTATTAATAGCTAAAAGCTATTTATTAAAAGTTATTCACTTTAATATCATAATATCATTATTATAAACTGGAATCTTGTAATACTGCTAGTGATTGTAAACCTCTAAAATCTGATTTGAATTTTTGGTTCTTCTGTAGGTTTGCGAAATCTTGATCGACTTGTTAAACTTTTGTCCGAGGGTGCTATGCAAGTTGAGCACAAACTAAAGCACTTTGAATTCCAACCATCTTTCTTAGTCTTAAGTCCTCACCTGTAAAACAGGGTGAACACTTCTAAACTTTGTAGTTGGTTTAGACTTTATGGCCTTTGAGCAGGTATTCTTCCAGGAATGGGTCATAAAGACTTTGATTTATGGTGTCTTCTAAAACCAAGTCAAGGGTTTTTAATTTGGTTATTTTTTTTAATTATGCATGTAAACCTACTAATGGAACTTTAATTTTTCAATTTGTATTGTAAAATAATAAATCTCTTATCAAGCATCAAATACTATAAACCCATAAACAATAAGCTAGAACTCAAGTATCAGTTCTGTATCACTAATTTTTTTTGTAACTGTTGTGAAATTGCAGGGAATTGTGAAGAGAGATGAAGTTGTGTTCAAGGCTGCTAGAAGCCGCAGGATCCCAATCCTGATGGTGACATCTGGAGGCTACCAGAAGAGGACAGCACGGATTATTGCCGACTCCATCCTCAATTTGCACAACCTAGGGCTTATTGACTAGCAACCAGCAGAGGTGACAAAACCCTATGGTGGAACAGATGATTAGAGGCTCTAATAAAGACTTAACCAACGTGTCACTGCAATTAAAGTGACTAAATTGTAATTCTAAAAAAAAAGTTAAATAAACTTTTAATAGTTCCTCATTTAGGAGCAGGAAGTTTCCATGACATTATCAGGGTTAATATATTTTAAAAAGACTTCACTTGCCTGTGAAATAACACAGTAGAGATAATATGCAGTCACAGAATAACTGTGTCTGACTTCTGAAGCTGTCTTGAGCAAAAGCATAAGAATATGCTTTTTTAATTGAGACACATAATCAAGGGTACTGCCTTTCAGTTGATAACATCACTGGAGAAAGATTTAATTGCTTCTCTTATTGTTATGGGTAGTCTGATGTTGAAAGAACTATGCAGTTGATGTCTAAAGACTGTCCCAGATTTATTTCAGATGATGCAGCTAGGACTGTGGTAGGAGAGATATGGACTGGACCTACTGGCGTGTTTGGATTTTTGGGATACTGCATTTTATTTATTGCTTCTTTATTGAAATACTGTTACAAAACAAGTTCTGTGCAGGCTTCAACTGCCAGTTTAATACTGAAGTGAAGTGCAATACTATGAGAAACAGTTAGTTGGTAGGGTTTTAGACCACAGTCTGTTAGAACAAAAGTTCATTAATTTGTTTTCTTCCTGTAGTTGATAGTGACTTGAATGTTGCTTATAAGCACCTTGAGAACTAAAATCTGAGATGCCTTTGGCTCCATATGCAAATGAGCTGTATGGTCTCAGCATTAACAGTCTAGTATTTGCCTCTCTCAAAATGAGACCTGCATATAAAAGGCAATAGTTACTATGCATTGTGAATCACAGAGTAAAGGAACTACTCTAAAGAGAAGATTAATTCTAGAGTTCTGAGAATTCTTGTGGGAAATGTTAGGTATCTTTTATTATTGCCAGCTTGTCATGTATAAAACTGAAGAGTAAATTTGGGTTATTTTTCCCCAGTTAGTGGTGTATTTTTCTCGAAGAATAATGCTACTCAGCTGCAGTCATAGTTGGTAACCAAATTGTTCATGTTCACAGATAAAAATACAGGGAAATTTCTACATTAAGTTAATGTGCTAACTTTATATGGGAGCTTCTAGGAGGATTTGGGAACAAAATAGCGTATTCAAGAGCAAATTTGGTACTCTTAATTGTAAAGATAGATTTTATTTCAGTTGGTGTATGTTGCAGTTGGTACTGTTCATAGCATGGGTTCACGACGTACTAAACTGTCTACTTTGCAATAGCTTTTTTTAACTTCCAATATTCACTGATACGTGGTGCAAACTTCACGTCGTTGTTTAGGTTTCAACCTTCTTGTGAAGGAAAGCCAGTATTTTCCTCGTAGTAGAATTGGTGTGTAAGCTATTTAAGGGAATGTTTAATTCTAATTAGAATACTTACCTCACTTAGAGCTACTTTTTAGATTGATGGTGTTTGTTTATTGTAAGAAATTGCACAATTGCTACAAATACCTGCTTTAGACCAGATTTGACATACTGCACTGATCTTGAGTTGCAACACTGTTATTAAAAAGCACTTTTAAATTTCTTACTAGAAGGATCATCGAAGTACAACTGACGTTGAGATTTATTTTTTCTATACTGTCTGATGCTAATGAAAGATGTTCTTTTGTATAATTTTTATAAAATTATTAATTGCATTTCTATGAACTAAACTGTCATAGTTCATATGGTCTTTTCTGAAACATTTTCCATTTGTGTTAATGTGTTTATGTTATTTTTCTTCAGTGGACATTAAAGTGATGTTGAACAACACTGACTGACTTTTCCTGTCACTTCACATGTATTTTGGCTGTCAAAAACTTTGACTGGAGCAGTTTACTGAAAAGACAAGAAGATGTGTTTTTCCTACTTACAACTTGCTGCAGTTTCATTTACATTTTAAGGCTGAACAGTTTGAGGTTTGTCAAACAGCAGATGACTTCTGTGAGAGTTAATGTTTTGATTTCTTTAGGTGAAGTTGGAAGTTTTGTATACTTTTTAAGATGTCATCATAAGGAGTTAGTTGTTGTCTAGTTCCAAGTTAGGTTCCATTACCTATTTTGTAACTCCTGTTTTATTATTACAGGTATTAAACTGTAAACTAAGCTTTTGTTAAGGCTGCAATAGTTTGTTAGAGGGCTTTTATAAATCAGTACCTTTCAGGAGAGAACTTAATGTTTGCAGTAAATTTTGTGATTAAGCAATGAACATATTGACGGCATTATCAGTGTTTCTTATAAAGCTAGAATTGGGAAAGAGAAAATTTCCTTCTTCATATTTTTGAAAAATACTAATTTAGTGTAATATTTGACTTGGTTGTTAAAACCTAAAGACTAATTTCTACACATAAGATTAGTCCAAGATAAATGTGTACTGCTTTTCAAAAAGCAGTTGTGAAACTGTTTCTAAATCAAATTTAGACCGCAAACATTGTATGACTCATAATTAGTATATGGTTTATCATTAGGCAGAGTTGACTGAAAATTTCATCATGCAAACTTTGCCTTGACGTATCAACATCAAAATTTTTACCTTTGACAAACCCTTCCGTCATAAACAAAGGCTTATGAAAGTCTGCTAGTAGAATGCCATATATTCAGAAATCTTAAGGAGAAAAAGTGTGGAGTTTGGGGTTTTTTATTAATTGCCGTTGTAACTGTAAAATCCTCCCATAATGGGGAGGAGTGTTTCAGAAATGATGCCCTAACTTAAAATCAAGAAACTACCTTAAAGAAAGATGTAGTAGGTCTGACTTTGATAATAAGTCATTAGTTTTGACTCAAATTACTTAAAGAAATAGCGAGGATAGTTCAATAGCTTATAGCTAACTGACAAGTATGCATTTCTTGAGAGCCGTCCACGTTTGAAATTTATTTTTAAAATGAACTGAAGAGTTGATGTTTTCATCTCTTTCATTTGACAGTTGGTGGGTCAAGCTCCAGCCCCTTCTTGCCTCCCTGACAGTCAAGACATAGCACAGAACCTGGCATTGAAAACAGTGGGTATTGTAGTCGACTGAATTTTGACTTTAGATATGTACTATCAATCTCATTCTCACTAAAGGTTTGATTTATTTCGTGTGGTTTATTTTGGTGGTTTTGAACACCGTGGATCATGAAGTTTTAGGCTTGTGTCATGAATACATAATTTGAGAAATGCTGTAGTCAGACAGCTGTGAATAAAAAATCTTTAAAAAAAAGGACAACTAATTAGTATATACTTTATGGGGGTGGGGAGGGGGAGACAGAGGCATGTAGTGCTTAGGTTTGGTAAGTAATAAATGTCCATGCTCCCAGGTTCCCTGCTCCTTTCTGCTCTTTGCAGCTTGAAGAACCTAATGATGCTGAAATGGTTCCCTGATCCCTTCTGCTCCTGTTACCAGAGTAAGTTGTTAGCAGTGTTCCTGGCTCCGCTTGTCCAGACCACAAGGCACACGATTCCTTTCAGTGCTGGCTGCAGATGGGGTTTGTGGTCTGTGAAGTGACACTTGGGAATTTCTTGTGCATTTAGAAATGGTACTACACAGTTGTGTCCTACATGCAACACAGCCACTTCAGGGACAATGCTCTCTTACAAATCCAGAAGTTATGGAGTTAGTATTCTTGGGTCTAGACTTCGCTCATACTATGCTGCCAGGAGCTGAAGGAGCTTGCTGAGTTCAGAAAGCTGCAGGGTCTGGAATCTTGGTGCTCTGTGCTATGCCAGTGTTCAAATAATTGAAAACATTCTTCTGTAAAGAAGCTGCAGTTCCTTGGTGAAAAAGAAAGCTCACTTGCTTGTCTGCCCAGTGGAAGATGATCTTCCTTATTCCCTCGCTGATTCCAAAATGCAGAGCTATCAGAAGCAGTAATTAAGGGTGTAATCCCAAGTGATGCTGTGTCCTGGATTCGCCTTGAATTTAGAACAGGTTGTGTGTTCCCCAGCCAGTCTAGAGGCAGGCTTGCAAAGTGTTCAGTATGTGCCAGCCTTCAACTTAGAGCTTAAAGAGGTGTGATTTCCAGGTTTTTAGTCTTTACTAAAAGTGTCAGAATCAAGGAATCTCTTAGGTTTCCCATCCAGCGCTCATCTAATTTTCCCTTCTTTAGCTTCTCCTTTATGCAGGCTGTTTTGCTACAGCCTGTGACTTTTTACCAGAGATGAGTAGAATTTTTTTCCTTCTAAAAAGAGATGTTGTTTTGGGAAACTGTTTGAAGGATGAATTCCCATCCCTGGAGCTGATTCTCTCCTAGGCTTACCATGGCAGTGAGAACAGAAGGTTGGTTTTGCTTAGTGCCTGACTCAATGCAAGTACAGTACTGACCTGTAGATGATCTGTAGGACACAGCAATCATCTCCTGCCCTACTTTCTTACAGCCTTTTGAACGTGCAAGATTGCCACGTGCTGCGCATGGTACTGACTTCCTGAAACTCGGTTCAGAATATTGCGGTAAGACAAAAATGCCATTTTGACTGAAAAGGTGGAATAAGCGTGGGAAATTACTGTGGTGGGGCTGTGGTTCTGACTTACCAGCCTGGTGCAGTTCTGACCTCTCGCCCAACAGCTCACCTCGGATTAAAGTTGTGGTTGGAGGTGAATTAAGTACAAAAATGATGAAAAGCCTGCCAGGCACATCTTGCATTAGCAGTCCTGCAGTGCTGTATTTTGCCAGTGCAGTGGTGTGTGGAGCCATAGCACACTTCCAGAAATAATTTTTTCTTTCAAAAGTAGCATTGCAGATCATTACTTAAAACTATTTGTTGTCAGATATAAAGCTCATTATGTATTTCACTAATAAGATCCAAACTCGTGTTTTGAAGTTGAGAGTAAACATCCTTTGAGCTTGAGTGGAACTGATAGTTTGTTCTGGAAATCCATGTTGGATTTGTTTAAAACAAGCAAGCAAAAAACCAGGAAATTTATTCACAGTCAACTTTAATGCACCTTGTCTTTTTAGTGTCTTTTTTAAGTTTAGTCCTTAATAGAGCTTTGTAAGAGCAGAGGGATGTCTCCTTTCTTTCACTTTCCACACCTAAGAATGGTAGTAATTAAGCCTGTGAGCCAAAAGCTTGTGTGTGGTTGTTCTCTGATTTATTTCTTTCCCCCCCCCCCCCCCCCTTGTATTTGCTACAAGTACAGAAGAGAGCAAAATAGACTTAAAGTCTATTTAGGTCTATAGCAGCAATGAGATGAGGAAACTGAAAATTTCCTAAACAGCTTCAGCCTGCTCTCTACTTGGCTTGCATGTGACATTAAGAGCTGCAGCCAGCAACAGCCTCTATTTTATATGAATCTAGTACAGTCTCCCCTGGTAAGTATGGATATCAGCTTATTTATTTGCTTCTTCAGTATATTGTACTCTAGCTTCTGTCTCTTCGGCCTTTGCTGATCTTTCCTGTGAAAACAATCCACTGGAAGTGTCACCAAGAATATAGCGTTTTCTTTTTGTGCTGGTGACCAGAACGTTTCTGTGTGGGCTCCATTCTCCAGCTGTGGTAAACTTCCCCACTGATGGATATTCACTTCAGAGGTGCCTCCAGCTACTCAGAAATTCTTAGCCTAAGAACTTAGTGGAATTTGGGCTTTCTCAGTTTGGACTGTGGCTGCATTAGAGTTTGGATCTTGTCTGGAGTATGAGATTTTGAGAAGTGGATGTCTCAAGGCAGGCTCTGCGCATGCGCCCAAGTAAGTGGGAGGTACGCACAGCAACTTCTGTTGGCAGATGTTTGTGTTTAAGGATAAGCAGCTCAACAGGGTCCCAGATCAGAAGGAGGTGTTTGATTGCTGCCTGAGTAGAAGTAATTAATAATAGCTCTTTCAAGAATGGAAACAGATTTTAATTTGATTCCTTTACAAATGAAAACAAGTTGACAAATATCAGAAGCAGATGGATTTGGGGGGGGATGTCCAAAAACTAGTGTGTCTGATGGTTCTTAATTTCAAGATATAATGATTGTCTTGGAGTATTATAAATTACATGAGTTAGTCTTTGCCAAGACTACATCCTGTAGTAATCACGGAAGTGGAGCTTAATGGAGAGCAGAGGGGAGAAGGCAGAGCTGCAGGTGATGTGGTGGAACCACTGTGGTCATTCTGTGCTCTACTGTTTGGGCTTAGCAGAGGATGTGATGCCTTAATAAAATTCAGTTGTGGCCATAAGCTAGAGGGTGAAGTTCTGAAGCAGGTAAGTGGTTCTAAAGATTCTGATTCCTGTTTATTTAATTTTTCCAGAACAGTTAAAATGCAATTATTTGAACATTGTGAGTTGGAAATTGCAAACAGAAATACTAATGAAATCAACTGTCTGGATAATTTGTTCCAGCTTTGTGGTGCGCTGTCTCTGAAGTTAATTCTAAGGTGAATTTTCTTTATCTTGGCCACTGTTTCTCAAAGTCATCTTTTATTAATTAAAACCCCACAAAACCAAACCCAGAACTTCTGGGCAGGTTTGTGTAAGCAGTGCTAAAAGTATCACAAGAGCTATGGGAAAATGCTTTTAAGGATTTTTATGTAGGCATGCAATTAAACAAGGCACTTAAGGCTATTGATACCATGTTAGGACCAGAGAACAAAATTCTACAAACACAAATGAGATGTACTTACAGCTTGAAGAAGTGTCCTCTGATGAGGTTATAAAGCCAGACCAGAGCTTGCTATCATAGTACTGAGTGGCATTGGTAACCACTATGTACTGAAAATCAAAGAATTATTTTAGATGGTAGAAATAAATGAGAGTCTGTAAAAGCAAAGAACTCTTGGGACTTTATTTTTAGTTTGGTGGGTTTTTTTTTAGTTTTGGGGTTTGTTTTGTTTTAGTTTTGGGGCTTTTTTTGAGGAGGAAATCCAAACTTGAGCTTTCATTCTTTCTAGTGTGCAGTATCATCAGCTCTGTAAATGACACACATCTTTTGTCTTTCTTCTTTGTTACTGCATGTTCTAGATAAGGAGTGCAGTGTCCCAAAGAGGCAGTTTTGACGTGGAAGCCATAGTAAAACACAGCTGTATTTTCACTTCTGGAGGGAAAATCACCCAGGATTTGCTTCCCAAGTGATTCCCTCTTCTTCCTCCTTTCTTAACGGTTACTGACTTACAGACACATCAAGTAGTAAGACAGTAACTCTTCAGTGTAACTCAAATAATAGAAAAAGATAAACCAATGTATCTCAAGCCAGCCTTCCTTGTGATTTCTATTTTCTGTTGATAATGTTAGAAAGCTTCAAAAGCTTTCAGTTAAGAGTCATGTTTTCAATGGTATTAGCAAGTTGGAAGCAACCTGGAGTGTTTCCGCATACCACATTCAGACTTGGCTCTTTCACTGATCTGTAGAAGAGATGCATGTTTTACTCAGTGCTGAATGAAGCACAGATTTTACAAATAACACAGGAAAAATTGTATTCTGACAGAGAAGTATGTACAAGGTGCCATGGCTAAGTTAAAATGCGAGAGAAGTCTTTTTTGCTTTCTCTAGCTTGCGTTCATTTACTCTTTAGGGAGCAGGTTATTGAAACAAAATCGGTGAGTAGTAGAGCTGTAGCAGTTCCATGGTCCATAGAGGTTCCCCACTGTTCATTTTGATTAGATACAAGACCATATGCTGATAAATTAATTTGAAAACTGCCGAGTCCTGTATCTAACTGTGACTATGAACACGACCCCATATAGCTCCTAATGGTTCATCAGCCCTATCTACTGCTAGGGACACTTGTCTCTTTATTGTCATGAAAGCTAGGAAGTTACTAGATGCCATGTAGTCTAGATTCTTTCGGTTAGTAAAAGTGTGAACTGTATTTCTATGCTGGTTAACTAGAAAAACTAAGTTCAAAGTAAGATATGCTCTGAAAAAAAAAAGCTGTCTAAAGAAAGATGGTGCTTTTCTGAATGTATAGTTTGCTAAGCCATGAAACAAGGATGAAAAGTGAAGCCTGATTTCATGCTATTTAAAAGCTTTTCCCAGAATTCTTGCCTGCCCACGGGAGCTGTCTATCAGCAGCAGTTATAGCATGCTCTGTGTAGGTGTTGAGGATCTGTGTGTGGCTTACACAAAAACGACTTGAACTGGGGAAGTTGAGCATGGAGGAACTCTGAAGGCTCAGGGGAGACCTCCCTCTCTAGAGCTCCCTTGGCAGGAGTTTGGAGCCAGGTGGTGGTTGGGCTCTTCTCACAAGGAGCAAGTGACAGGACAAGAGGAAATGGCCTCGAGTTGTACCAGAGATGGTTTAGTTTGGATATTGGGAACTATTTTTTCCCCTTGAGGGTTGTCCAGGGCTGTGCCAGGCTGCCCAGGGCAGTGGTGGAGTCCCCATCCCTGGAGGGGTTTCCAGGCCATGGAGCTGTGGGGCTCAGGGACACGGGTCAGTGGGGACCTGGCAGTGCTGGGGGCACGGCTGCGCTCCATGATCTTAAAGGTCTCTTCCAAGCAAAATGATTCTATGTTTCTATGATTAATGAAGTTACAGCACATTTCTGAAAGTGCTACAGCAGGAGAGAACTTCTGCTGAATTTTACATGGCAAGCAGTGGAAGGCCCACACCTTCACTGTCTGCAAAGAATCCTTGTGACTGAGACACAAAACCAGACTTTTTTACGTGGATCAGGGTTTCCTGCATCCATCTGGGCATGTGTTATGGCACCTGTGGAATCTGAGTTCTGTGATACTATAAATAATGGTCAGAATAGAACGGCAGCTGTAAGGATGAGTCTCCTCCTGGACTGGTACATCAACAGCCTCGCTGTCTGTTTTGTGAATGAGCCTGGTTTTATACAGTATTCCTAGCCAGAGGTTTTCCTACAGGCAGGAGAGCCGTGGAGCTACCAGTCTGGATGCTGCGGCTCGATCTGGAGTGTGGTGAATGTACTTCAAGGCTGTAATCTCGTATCTGAGTGTGAACTGAAAATTGAGTACACTGCAATACGAAAATAATGATGGTTAACAACTGTTCAAACAGTAACAGTACTTTAAAAAATGGTGAGCTGTCTGAATTGGCGGTGAAGATGTTTTATTGAATTTGCAAAAAGGCAACCTCATTTTATAGACATTCTTGGTTTGTAGAGGAAGAGATGGTACAAATAATCCTTGTTAGTCTTTTCATTTTGGTGTTGCTTAATATGTGCCTGTTCTTGTTCATTCTGTCTGCTCATGAAAGTGTTGTGTGCACAGCCCACCAGCATATGCAGGGCAGGACTGGGAAAGCTGGGAACTGGGGTTAAGTGGGGAGCCTGCGGTGCCAGCACGCTGGCTGCTTTAAAGGCTTTCACAAAGTGGGCAGCAGCAGTGCTGCTGAGCTGCAGATTTGGGGATGTAGAGCTGTCTGCACACACCTGAGAACAGTATTCAGAATCCAAAAGTTGACCTTAGTTTGACCTCAGGAAAAGAAATACATATGTCTCAAAGTTAATAAGCTATAGTAGAGACCTGTTCTTCATGGTGTAGTTGCAGTAATTCTATCTTATTTTTAAATACCTGAGGCTCTTAGTGTAATGGGTCTGCACAGCTTGAGAAATAAAGCTGAGTCACCAAAGGGAGAATGCAATAAACTGCATTCAAAACAATTGCCATCTGGGTTTTTTTGTATTCCTCCTCATTAAAACTGGAAGGCTGATTGTCCCAAATGCTGCAATGAAAACTGG
>NW_008624582.1:0-15536 GCF_000691845.1 Merops nubicus | reverse complement strand
TGGGTTTCGGTATGGCTATTTTCATGTTGTTCATAGCTAGACAACTATACCTGGTGTCTCCTTTTCCTCTTTAGTAATTGAGTTTGAGGAAATTTAAAAAACATTTTCAGGGTACAGGTTAAAACCAAAGACTCATCTTTAATTTTTCCATTGGTGACTAATCCTTACTTAGGCCCCACCTAATGTTGTCTAAACCAAATAACTACATGTGATGCACTGCTGTCTGAATGATTTGTTATTAAGCTTGATGTCATTAAAAATTAAAATACTAAATGGGGGCATGGCCAGAGATGACAGTTGTTGTTAGGAAATGCAGTTTGTAAGCTTTAGATCACTTAAGTCTTCTCCCACCTAAGAGCAAGGAGTGATTCAGCTTTGTCATGGACAATAAGAACCTATGAAGAATTGTCAAGCTCAATGCTGATGAAGTTGGACCCAACTTATTGTGCATTTTTACAACAAGGGCAGCATTTAGATGGGTGGGTTTGATTTTTGTCCTCACCGTGAGGTGTTGCTAGCGAAAAGGAATCCACAACTCAACAACTTCCTGTGCTGTGGGTGTGATGGAATCAATGGTGGCCACAGAACAGAAGTAAGCTTATAGTTTTGTTTTCCAAGGCATGGTCAAAGACTTTAACATTTTACAGAGTGTGGAAAATTGTTGTCTTCCTCTTCTCAGTAAAATGCTGTCCTGGAGGCACACAGTGCTTGCATGTTGGGGGATGTTGCTGTCCCTACAGAAGACACACTCCCCTCCTTATGCTGTGCTCCCAGCATGTGAGGAGAGTTGCCTGCAGGCCTTGGGAGCTGGATGGAATCCTGTTGAGGACATGCTATATGGCTCTTTGGAGGACACTGGGAAATGTAGAAATGAGCCTTTTTTTAATAGCACTCAGCAGAGTTTTAAATGTGCATACAGGGAATCATGGGGTCATTTTAGTCATTTGGAACAGTTCAAGGTTTGAGGCACGAGTAATACCCAGGCAGATATATTTTTACGGTAGTTCACCTCAGGGAGAAGAATAATAATCAGTGCTGTCAAGAGGTGGAAAGCCAGCAGTCCTCCACACAAGCAGGGGCTGACCAAGAGACTTGCAGCTATTGAAACTTATGTTGGAGTTGATGCTGTTTTGTTCACATGCTTAGGAATGTTTTAATTTTTCTTTTTAATATTTCCCCTCCATTGTTGGCAGCATCTCGGGTTTACCAGACTGGACTCCTGGCGCACCTAATACTTGGGGCTCTGTTTGTGTTTCATCTCTCTTCCTCCTCTGCTGTAGCTGTTTTGCAGTTCATCTATTTAAAAGGAGGTGGAAAAGATTTTTGCAAATCAAAGGGCTGGCTCAGTTCTTCTTCCTTTGACTGTTTGGAAGAATTCCATTGAGATTAAAATTGTAGATCTGAAAAAAATATGCTGCTTTCATAATGATACTTCACCAGCTTCTATGGAAATGGTTTAGTTTCTCTTTTGCACTCTGCATGGTTGGTTTTCAAGCTGTTCCTCAGTCGAAGAGGTGAGGATGCAATCTCTGTCATCAACCAGATGTTAGGTCATTTTAGTGACCTAGTCCATAAATGGAAGAATACTGTGTGGAATTTTCTCTTGGAAAGTTTCTGTGTGTTACCAGGTAGGTGCTAATCTGCTCTGCTGTAATGGGTTTCCTCTGCTGCACATAATTGGTATATTATATGAACAAATCAGCACACAATTCTTTCCAAAGATGTAGTTATTAATCTTTAACTGCTTATAAATGGTGCAAAATATGCCTAGTAATAGAAGGCAGTTACAGACATTGTAGGGGCTGAGATGTTCAAGGCAAGGTTTTGTCCTATCAATAAGTAACTCATCATGGGAGGGTGAGGCCACAAATCCTAGAAATTAATTTTTATTTGTTTTTTTTGTTTGCCATAGGCCTATCTAGAGGAATAAGCCTGTGTAAGTAATATACAGGTCTGACCTATATAAATAACGTACAGATTTTAATGAGCCATTTGAGTGTTAAAAGATATTTCATCTATTTACACTTACTTTGAATATTTTTCTCATTAAGTGTAGATCTCTGTAGCAGATTACCAAGAGGCCTGAATGTTTTTCAGTAATATGAACATAAGCAGATGTAGCAAGACTCCAGTTAAATTTTGGCTGTGTGGAAGTTAGAGGAAACAATAGTTGATGTTGGTATATGTGCGTGTACATAGATGGATTTTGCACTGCATGACGACTTGTTAAAAAGTTTTTGCTGACACCAAGGTTTGTATAACTCCTCCCTTGCAAAGAGAAGCTGACTACGAAACTCTGGCGTTCTTGTCACCAAGATAACGTCCTACACGGCAATCACAGGGCCAGATTACAGCTGTAAATTACAAATGTGCAAGCAAACCACTGAAGTTAGAGAAGAATATAGGCTTTTTTTCTTCTGCAGATTTCAAGATCTCACCTTATTTTTTGTCAGTTCAAGGGCCTGTGATGGAGAACAACAGCCATTATTGGCATGTAGATAAAATCTCTGAGGAATGTGTCTGATAGGAGTAGGGCTCCTAATTAAGTGTGTGATGGTTGAGTTGCAGGCTGACTGTCTTTTCCATATGTTACCTAACAGAATTTTGTATCACTGGGATTTAAGGTTTGTCAATTTTTGCTATCTTTCATTCTAAACTTGAGACATGTCTGCCAAGGCCAACAGTGAAATGAGCACATTAGGTAATAAATCTCCAGTGAACAGACTTAAATTATTTGCTTTGGATAAATGAAGCTACATGTAAAACTGGGGTGTGTTTTGGGCTGACTGGTTACTGGTGGTGGGAGTGCTTTAAGGGCTGAATGCTTTTATAATAAGCTTTATTGTGGGAACATTCAAGCCTGAAATGTGAAAGAATGCAGACCTTTCAAAATATTGTGTGTGAGAAAAACCTGTGTGATTTAGTGTTTCCATTCCCATAGAGGAAATAGCAATGCTTTGCTTGAACCAAATGATAAATCTGCTTTAAACTTAGTCATATGATGATCAGGGAAGTAAGTTCCCTCTAAACTGTTGTCAAAGCAGTTGAAGGAAAAGCTCAAGTTTAAGTCTTAAAAGTAACCAACTATCTACAGGGACATGGCTATATTGATCAATGAACAGAGGATTGCATTGTTCCTTGTTATAAAAACGTTTTGTAACAGCCCTAGGAAAAAATTAATAGAAGTATTTTATCAGAATCTGTGTTGGGTTGGTGATCACTGTACTGTCAGCCACTTGTAAACGTGACTTATTCTTGGGCAGAACCACACTTCTTCCTTCAGGCAATAGAGGTAACTGGGGGACCATGCTCTTATCACCGTTTCTACATTTGAGCTTTTTGATGGCGTATGGTGTTTGAAATGTATTTTCTTCAGCATGCAACACACCTTTCCAACCACATCTCATACGGAAGCGTGGTGGGAGAAAGTCTGTGCTGCATTTTGGTGCTTCTGATACCGTAAAATGCATCTTGAGTTCTTGGTGTGGCATTAAAAATGGATGTAACTGGGAAGAGGTTTTGATATGCTGTGGAGAACAGTGCAGAATCATAACTAGGTGCAGTAAGGGTTTAGAATATATACAGCTAAACAGCAATAATGATCACTGCTGTCTTTATAGCTCTGGGCACTTTTCCTACTTAAGCCTGAGAAAAAAAGGTCTTTTGGTGCTGTGTGAGGTGTTAAAAATTGTGGGAATTTGTAGGCCGGTTAGCTGTTAGCGTTGGAGACTGCTGAGCCTTGGTGTACAACATCTGCAGCACTGGTGTCCTCTAAAGTGGCAACAGCTTGTTCTCTGAGCACATGAGCGGGATCCGTGCATACAGTGACTCTGCTGGGAGTTAACATGACTGGTTTTAGGCAGGTTTTGTCCTGGCACAGTACAAGGGATGGTTCAGTCCAGTTTGATTTTGAATTTACGAGACTTAGTTACATCAGGGATCATTGTAGATGTTCCATCTCTGGAAATATTCAAGGTCATGTTGAACGGGGCTGTGAGCAACTTGCTCAACTTGCAGATATCCCTGCTCCCTGCAGGGAGTTGGATGAGATGACCTTTAAAGGTCCCTTCCAACCCAAACCGTTTTATTATCAGTGATCTACTTAAAACCCACTCCCAAGAAAGTCTTTGTTCTCCGCTTGTGGGGATGATCTGTGTGTTGAGAGTCAAAAAAGTCTCTGTTAGAGCAGGATGAGTGAAAAGTTTATAGGATGGAGCCTGTTGGACACATCCTCTTGGATTACCATCACTTCATAACAGAGGCATTCCAGGTCTGTTGAATAGGTAGAATAACACAAGAGACATATTATTATAATTAAGTTATTTAAGCTTTTATGGTGTTTACAATAAATGAAGTGTTCTGCAATTAAAACAAAACAAAACAAAAAACAAACAAACAAACAAAAAAAAAAAAACAAAAAACCAACCCAAAGTGCTCTGTTGAACAAGCTACTCTGTGAATCTTTTCATGATCTGTTTCCCAATCCATCCCATTATGTAACATAATTGTGTGGCCCAGCTTGCTTGCAGTAAATCGCCTCCCTGGCCCCGTGGCAGTCTTGCCACCATCCCTTATTCAGCCTCTCTCTGCAGGGAAGAGCATTGAAAAACTCGATAATGGGAGAGATGACCAGTGTTTACAATAAGCTAATGGGAAACCCAGCTGCCTCGATAGATTGCATGATCTTGGAGAGGGAAATCCAGTGCCTTGAAGAGAAGGCAACACCAATTACCCTCTTTGTAGTAATGCTATTAGAAGATGTGTTTTCATCTGTGCTCATGGTCATATTTAAATCCTCCAATCTGTCTTTTCTAAGTTACTTGCTGCAGAGGGGTCTAGTGATTTTATATTTTAACTGGAGGAAATATATCATGAATATGTGTTGAATTTGGAAGTCTGATCTGGCTCAATTATAATGTGATTAGGCTTTCTGTCTCCATTGTATAGGCTGTAAGTGTTCTGGAGAAACGTTTAATGTTGAAGGCTGGCCTGCTGGTTTTGGCTGAATGTAGATAGAAATATGCAGTGCTCTGAGAAATTCCAGGACTCCCACTAGGTCAAAAAATTTTCTCTCAACTATAGCATTTCATCAGGTTCCCCATTAACATGGCTCCATCTATCACAATCCTTATTGCTTGGAAATCCACCAACTTTTCAATGAGCTGACAGTATTTATTATATGTGCTGGATGACATTCTCTTAGTAGAGAGGTCTGATTAAAATAATTTCCATCCCTTCTGTTTTCAGACTGTATTTGTTACACACTGTTGCTTTTGCTTTACCGTATGTTACACTCTGTGGAAGAGAGTAGTTTAGTTACGTATTTATCTAGTCTAATTGTATTAATTGCAATATTTCTTTTTCTACCTAAATGGTATGATATGTTCAGGATCCAGTCACTGAAATGTGGGCTAAAGCAGAAGTTGGTTATGTTTTCTGAAGCATACTTGTTATAATTCAGAACATTATGTACAGGAGATCTTAAAAATCCCCGAGCTAGTCATCTTGTTATAACCAAACTACTTGGGAACTCTATGATAATGGCTCCCTTCAGTACATCTAGTCTTTAAATCTTTGTAAGAACTGTATCTAGCTGGGGTTTTAATGGAATATAGCTCTTCTGGGTGAAAATACAGGAAGCTTCACTTGAAGTTAAGATTTGCAGTGCACCTGCTCTGGTCTAAAACTGTCTGACAGCGTAACTGAAATCTCACAATGGACTTTTCTTGGCTTTGGCACAGTGTTTTCAAGCAAGTTGTTAAGATGTAGTCCAACAAAACTATTTAATGAATCGTTTTCAGCTGAAAGAACAGTGTGGTTTGCACACCGAACCACAAAACTTTTCCTTTGTTACCACTCCAGTCTAACAATGTTGATAATACTGTAATTTTATAGTACGATGGGGCACTAATGTTCCATCGAGCCTAAGTATATTCAGTATTTTTGATCCTGTGATGTGCTGGACCCCTAGCCCCCCATTACTCTAAGATGTGCATGATGCAGGCTGTTCTCATGAGTCTCCACAGTGAATGGCTTGATACCCATTTTTCAAATGAGAATTCTGGGGAGCAGAGTTAGAACATGCTGCATTGTGAACATTCTGCATTCTCCCAGCAGCTTTTCCTCATGGCCTCATGTTTTGAAGGCTTGTCCATGCCCTTTTCAACAGTCTACCTGTTCTGTCCTTGTAGAGATGCTACGCTAGCACTGGGAGGTGTCTTTGTATCTTCACCTTTTAAAGAAATAGAAGGTCCTAAAAAATCCTAAATGTTGCAAGTAGAGCATCAGTAAGTGTGGGCTGAGACCAAACTTCCTGCAAATATTAGGAACTAAATGAACCCAAGGTGCCCAAATTCCTGTTGAATCAAAACCATGTTAAGCACCTTGTTGGCTTTAGGGAACTCATCTGATGGGAGCTGCCCAAGGCTACACAAGTTACCTGCAGAGCAAAGAGTGGACTGCTGGGCTTGTAACCACGTATCCAGTGCTCTAACCACTAGAGGACACTACCTCATTATTATTAGGGACATTAATCATTGTACACTTAAAATGCCAAATTGCAAGGGTTGTCTTTCCGTTGGTTTAACTTAATCTTAGATAAGATTTTATTTTTTTAAAAAATCTTGTGTTGTAATTATCCCTAGTGCTGCCATATGCTCAGATTCTACTTTGAGCTGAATTGGTGCCTAACAAAAGATAACTGTGCTGCCCTTCCCCAGGTGAAAGCAAATTCCTGATCCTGCTGCTCAGTGCCTTGAAGAAACCTGAGCAGCACTAGAAGACCCTGTCCATTAAGAGCTGTCCATTGGTTGGGCAAGCTCATCTGTGAGCAGTCAGTCAGGGTCACAATCATTGCAGTGTTGTTGAGGCTCAGTGAGCTTTGGTCGCTGCTTTGAGGCACACCAACAAGGACTGTCAAGAAGGTAGATCCCACCACGCCCATCCTGTGAGCAGTTTGCAGCGAGGCAGGGGGCAGCTGCCTGAGAGGGAGCATGGAAGACATGGGCCTTTCTCCCCGGTTGGGATTCTCCCGAAAGGGCACGCTGATGATGGCAGAGTTGGTGTGATGACCGCATGCTTTACCAGCCCTTGACACTCTTGTGCTCTGTCTGTGGCAGAAGTAGGAGACCACCAAGTGACTGGTGCCACGGACTTGTGTGCAGGCCTTGCGTGTGAAGGCACCATGGGCAGAGCTTTGCTTCTTCTGGGAAGGGAAAGGAAGGAAGAAGGTACAATCTTTTTTCTGTATTCATCTCAGAAGAGCTTCAAAAGTAGGCTGTCCATCAAAAAGCAATTTTTTTCTGTACTTAGATCCAAACAGGAGAATATAGAGATGCTCCAGGGTAAATTCATAGAATGTGCTGCTGCTTTCACCCATCGGAGTATTTAGTTGGAACCTAATCCCATGGTGGTAGCAGGAACTTACCTAGATTTTTAAGTATTGTGCCTACATTCACAGAGCTGCTATAACCATGAGGAATACCTGAATATAGTCACAGATATTCTTGTGTTAAATCCCACAACTCATTTCCATTGCATCGTGAACTTACTGAGTTGGGAAGTCATTCCTCATGAATCAGATAAATGCATCTCCAAGAACTGCTTATTTTCTTGTGCTTTGTGCATCATATAATCTGCAGATTGGAAATTTCCTGTGTTAAGTTATGGAACTGGCTCTGTTAGGTTGCTGTGAATCACTGAGGTGTCTAAGAGTGAATTCAGCTTTGATAAAGTGGTGTTATAACCATGAGGAGATGGGATTGCCTGGAAGTGTTCATCAGTCAGTTCCTGTGTCTTGTCAATACTGGTGCACCCATGTGTATCATATAAAAACTACTTTTATGTGCGACTCATCTCGCTGGCTTTCAGCAGCATGCTAGTGCCTGCTACCCATAAATACAACCTACCCCCAAATACCTCTTTCATGTGCAGAATCTGCTGTTGTTACATTAATAATGGAGATGCAAAGAAGCTCATGGAGTTCAAAAAAGAGGGGGGAAAAAAACCGGAATTGTCTAAAGGCAGGTGAATGTTGCAGTCCAGTAAACACCACTGGCAGGGTCTGTATCTGGAAGGCAAATGGGCACATTTCTCACTCCCTAGAAAGCATTTCTGTACTTTAGTCAGAAAGCGTGTGCAGATTTCTCTGCTGACTGCTGCCTGTGAGCACAATTTCACTTAAATGCACAATAGCTTTATTAATTTCTGTTGTAATAATTGCGGTGAATTCTTTCGTACGCTGAAGAGCTTCCCTGCTGTTTTGAGAATCGCTGTAGTGCAAAGGTCTTTTGAGGCTTGGGCTTGACTGAAAGGCAGCCAGATGGGAAACATATTTTTTGATTGACAGATGCCTGAGATCTGTAGTCCTGAATCTGCTGAAAAACTAAGGGAGTTCAGAACAGTGTGGCTTTGAAATAGAGCGTGTCAGGAAGGGGTAGCT
Organism: Merops nubicus; assembly: GCF_000691845.1. Classification (NCBI taxonomy): domain Eukaryota; kingdom Metazoa; phylum Chordata; class Aves; order Coraciiformes; family Meropidae; genus Merops; species Merops nubicus. The sequence goes on along the minus strand of NW_008624582.1, from coordinate 7,096 downwards.
AATAATCTGTGTGTGGAAATACGTAGAGCTTGGTCACTTTTGTACAGCTGGAGGCCCAAATCAGTTCCATAAACAGTGGCAATGTAAATTTTTTTGTGTTCATTTTGTTTGGAGTGCTTTTGGGTTCATCTTTAAAACTTGCTCTAGGACTGCGTTAAACTCCCTTCTCTGTCATAGCAGACAATAGGTGAGTTTGCTGAGGCTGGCATTCACTGCACATATACCTCTAGTTGCACCTCTTGGGTCGGTCTGCACACACAAACACACAAAAAATTTGTGGCTTTGAATTCAAGCTGACTCCTCTCTCTGGGGCTGCTGCTGATGGGCTGAGCAAGCGCAGTTTGAATAACATTCAGTGCTGTAGCTGCTTTCATTGAACTGCAGCTAATGCAAGGGAGTTGCCCTGAGCGCAGCAAAATCAAGTTAAATCTGCAGTAAAACCAGCCTTAAATGGGTATGTTGAAGTTCTGCATGTGCTCACAAAATTAAAAAACGAGAAAATCGTCCCACAAACAGGGAAGTCACCTTAATCTCATGATTTCATGGATGAGCTGGGAAACGCCGGCCCTGAGGTGGGGCCGACAGTACGAGGGGTGCTGCAGCAGCAGGGCTGCTGGGGGGGGGACCCTCATCAGCCAGCCCTGGGGTCCTGGGGAGGGAGGGCCCACGGTGTGCTTTAGGAGGCTCCTTCCCTTTATGCTCTCATCAAAGCAGTTTCACTTATCATTATCTATTTTCTTTGTAATCAAGCATGTTCTTGGTGCTTTCAGACACTGCCTAGTGGAGCTCAGCTTTCTGCCTGTGCTCCAGTCGTGTTCCTTTGGAGATCAGCAGTGTTAGGACTGCATGGTGGACATGTTTGGACTTGAATCACAACCCAGAGGCAGCTGGTGTAGGGGTCCTACTGCCTGAAGGCATTTAGGAAGGGGAGGTCAGGGGCAGGGTGGACAGACCAGGAAGAGGATTTGTGAACTGGATCTCTTGGTCAGGGCTGTCAGAGAAAATTTGTTCTGGACAGCTTCATAGCTGGAGCTAAACTTTACTGGTGGCATAAACTTTGATGCCAAGAGTTTTTGTCCTGCCTGTTAGGGAGTGTCATGGGAGTGTTGGAGTAGTTCAAAGTAGGTGGGGATAGAGAGAGAGAAGAGAGACTAGATGGGTTTCAGAATGCTTTTTGATGAAGTTCTGCAGCATTTGCTGTTACATTGTCTCCTTTGAATTTCAGCCTGTTGCAGTGAGATTATGTAGTGGAATTAAGCTCTGATGATTAAATTCCATGTTGAAATGAGTAAACATTGGGATCCATTAGCACTAAATCACAGTGATGTTATATTAGACACTGAAAAATTAATCCAAAAATTACTCATTTAATAATAATTTAGAAATAGTCAGGTGCCTGCCTTTTAATATCTTCTGACATGTACTTTTTAAGTGATTTATCCCTGCATTTATAAATTTCTCTTTTGCTTGGAATACAACAGATCTAGGACTTGGATATTTAGATCCTCCTAATTGTTCTTGGAATTTTTCTTTGGAAGAAGAGTTTGGCATGGATGACACGTGTTGAAACAGTCCTGTGTCTGGATCTCATTCATCACAGATCTTGAAAAGAAATGTCTCTTGGCTTGCAGACAGGGCTGTGGAATTTTTTCAAAGGATGAATTTGAACTATAAAGCCTATGTACATTTAAATAAAGGTTTTTAAATATGCAGAGCTTATGTAAGGATCAGATTTGTATATGTTCCGTTAATGGTAAGTGTAAATGTTAGATGTATTATAAGCAATGGAATAAGCACCTCTATATTAATCTGGGTTTAAGTATGACAGCATTTGCCAAATACATTTATTGCCTTGATTTAATTGTATTCTTATCAGGCATTGTGAATAGAAACTGAAGTTATTCTTGTGTATTCATTCTTTTGGTCAGCTTGCCTCTGCTGTTTCTCCTGGCAGGGTTCTGGGCTGGGGTGCACAGCAGCTGCCCTGTGGAGAGCACAGAGCTGAGATTCTGGCATTTGGGCTGAGTGTTGGGTAAAGCACAAAGACAGTCTGTGCCAGCTCCCAAATTCCAAAGTGCAGCAAAAAAACACGGGCAGAGACCAGAGAGGGGTCCTACACTACACGACGTAATTTGGTTTCTCTGTCTGTGATCTTGATGCCTCTAGTTCTTGAGTGTTCATGAACTGTTCTCTGTCCTGCTGCCCTTTAACAGAAATACTTCTAGTGTGTAAAATTAAGCTCATACTTTTATCATGTCAGGTTCAGGGCTTACCACTTTAGCTGGAGTGTGGTTATTGGAGCCAATGTTTGCTTTAGATGGGTCATTGGAATTATAAATTAAGGTGTTGGATTGTATTAAAGCAACCGAGCTCATTTTGGCAAAGCCTGGCAGTTCTAACATGGAGCCTTTAGATTCATGTATGCTTTTGTCTTGGGTCTGACCTAAATCAACAGCATTTAGGGACAAGAAATGAATTAAGTCTTGTCTCTGTACAGACTAAATCCCTGGCCTCTGCTGCCTGTACCGTTAATGGAGCCAGCAGTGGTCGTGTTTTTCCTGGAGACTACCATAAATTGTGTTTATTAATGGCAGCTTATATAAATTTCAGCCAGGTCTTTATCAGCACTTGGGCCAGACAACAGATAAACAGTTGGCCACAATTCTACCCTCAAATATTAAACTGTACATGAAACTTGAACTCAGCTTTGTGGTTTAAGCACTCTTGAAAAATGAGCTGGTTCCACAGCATGTAAACTGGTGGTGCTGCCTGAAGCAAAAGCCAAGTCCTCTGTGATCCATCCAGTGAGGATCCAGCCCTTTCTCTTGGAGGGGGGGTCCTGGCTCCTGCCCTGGCTCCTGCTGTGCCAGGAGGAGGATGAGGGTGGATGCTGGTGCAGTGCATCCCAGAGGTCCCCAGAGCACAGTGTGCACCCTGCTATGCATCTCCTGGGCTTGGTCATGCCTCATGCTTTATATTCTTGGAGAGGAGTTTCCCTTCACATCTGGCTTGTGATTCCCTTCAGGATGGGCTGGCTGCTGCTAGTTGCACTATGGGAAATTTCCTGTTGCTGGGAAGCGATTCCCGGCTCGTGCTGTGCCCGTGTGTGGAAGGGCAGGATGGGTGCAGGCTGCGCGTGCTGGAGCTCCCAGGGACTGTGCTCTCAAGCTGAAGCAAAGTGACAACACGTGTAGCATCAATGTTTGTCGGGAAGACCAGAGCTGCTCCGGCAAATTAAGCTTTGTGCTATTTTTCCAAGTTTTTTTTCAAGTCTTTGAAATACTTTTTGACATCTGCTCCCCATTACACAACAATATAACTGTCTTTTTAGCAAAAGAGACATTTTTCATTATTCATTTCAAAGTTAACAAACACATTTTAAAGCGCCCACAATAACTGCAAGGGTTTTGCTTTCAGGTGATTTGACTGCAGCTGAGTCCAACTACAACACTGTTTTCTGTTCCACCTCTACGTTTACCTTGGTCCCAACTAAAACCAGGTTTTTATCAGAGTTCCTGGGTTTGTTCTTTATTAAAGAAATACTTTGACTTCATCTGGATGCATGGCATGAAACTCTGGCAGGAAATCTGAGCCTTGTGGTACTTCACCTATAGAGTTAGTCAGCAAAAGCTTTTTGTTTCTTCTCTGTAGGGACAACAGTGGTTGCATTGGGGCTTTTCCCTTTCCCATCAAAGGTATCACATCTAGTTGTCTTCCTTTACACCCAAATGGAAAAATATGTGAACTTTGATGGGTTTTTAAGCAAGTAAGAGTTTCAGGACAGAGGTATGCAGCACTGAACAGCTGACCTCTATTTCCCCTCTTATGCCACATTGCATTTGCTGTATTTCTTTCTCAGAAACACCAGAGCTGAGTGTAGGACTTGGCTGCTTTCAGAAAGTGAGGATGCTTTGAAGGAGAGGCCAAAAGTGGAGCGGCTGCAAGGGTCACAGTGCACTCAGACCTGGAATCGTGTCTCCAGCAGTTATTTCTACACTGTCTGGATTTCCATGTCAGGGCAAGTGTTGCAGGCACCTTTCCTTGGGGGTTTTGTGATTCTTAGGAATCCTGAGTGAGTCAGGAGTTGGAGATGCAGAGCTGGGAGAGATCATGGGCTGGGGGACAAAGAAGGAGGCTCTCTGAACTCCACAGGTCCCAGGGGTTTGTGGTTTGCTTGAGTTTTGTGTGGTTTAGGAAATCATTATGCTTTTAGCAAACAAGGAAAGAGAAACATTTTCTACAGAAAATACTTGTTTCAGTGTCGTCCGAGTTGTTTCTTGATACTTAAAATTCTTTACTTTTGGTTTTGTATATGTAGGGGGAGATTTTCTGATCTCTGGGGCAGTTGGAGAAGTTTTTAACTTTTTTTTTCTTTTTTAGCAGTCCTAAAAGTTCATTTTAAAAAAAAAAAAAGCCATCCATTTATCAGCAATGATGTAATTTTCTAAAGCACATAACCTCTTCTGATCAGGTGAGCTAACCTGGAGCTGTGCATGCAAGCCGGTGAGGGTATAGCTGAGAAGTTAACACAGGTTCTTCTGTACCTCTGCCAGCTTCTGAAAGTGTGATTTCCAAGGCTTCCAACCTGTCTTTTTGGAAGAGAAAAACAAAGGAACAAGTAAGAGTGAAAAGATCAGGGGTCATCAGAAAAAATAATATGGAGGGAACCTGTAACTAACCAACATCCAGCAAGCTTCAAAAACCTGAAGAGCAGTGTCAGTATCTCTTAGATTTGCACTACACAGTTCCAGTTTCAGTCTCACACAGAGGAATCTGTATTCTCAACTGAAGAGCAGAAATCTCACATTTGCACCCATAATGTGTGTCTTTTGTTTCTAATTCTGGACAGTAGCCGGATGAAGTGTTGGAGCTGGTGCTGGGGACATGCTGCCACTGACTGGTGATATTCTTTGATACAGGAAAAAAAAGCCAGGGTGAGACTTCCTAAAAAGTGTTGTTAATTAGAGGTACAGTAGCTGTCTCATAGCTCCATTACTGAAAGTGCCTAATAAGTTCCGTACCTCGTGTTTTTTTCTAGGGTAAAGCAAATGTCAGAAAAACAAAGAGTAAACTCCTGGCCTCACAGGGCAGAGGAGCTCTAGCTATAAAAGAACGAGGCTTCCCCATCCCTATCCAAAGTATTTTGGTAAGATGAGAGATGTGTCCCTGGACTGTCATTTCCCTGCTCAGGGCTGCAAGTCTGCGCTCTCAAAATATCAGAAGGTTATCTGCCAGGCCTGGGGCTCCCTGTTTGCTCTATGGAGCCCAGCTGCCAATGTCTGCTCCGACTGATTCACTTGGACACTTACAGCGTCATGACTGTAATGCATTCTACAGAAAAGAAGAGCAGTTAAGCTAAATTTAAAGCATAGTAGGGTGCAGCTGCAACTAAGGAAGATGGTAACCAGAGCAGCAAAGCTACCAGCCAGCTCGGTTTGGCTTATTCCTGGTAGTTGAACAGTATTTGCTTTAGTTTCTTGTGCTGATTTGAGGCAGTTGCAGAAGAAAACTTGAGCTCTGGACTCATTCCCACCGGAGCAGCTCCATGCGTGATGAGCTTGGAAGAGCTCTGATCTGGACAGCCCTTCTGTAGGGACTCTGTTTCAGCAGTGTCCCAGTCTGCTTGCATGTGGAGAGTCACCTCCTCTTTCACCCTACCACAGGACTCCAGAGACCTTTGTAACCTTGTTTGCCTTTTGCCGGATGTGATTTCTGGTCTCCATGCAAGCACAGTCCTAAGGCAGGATGATGGTGTCAGTCCTGAGAGCGATGGCTGATGTGCTATCAGAGCTCCCCTTCAGCCTGCACTTCTCCAGATGCTGCTTTTCTTCTTGGCGGTGAGGTGGTTTGGTGCAGTTCACTCCAGACACGAAACAGGCCCTAGTGTTGGCTCAGGCCTAATTGCTGAAGCTCTGTCTCACTGTGTTTGACTCGAGAGCTGTGTCCCAGGCTGTAGCGTTGTATTGAACAGCTGTTACGGGTGGTTACCCTTCTGCACTTCCAGGGGCAGACGGAGCCTGTTGTACAACCTCTGACAGAAATACAGCGGATGCAGCAGTGTGGTCCAAGGAAAGAAGTCTGCAGTCTGAGTTGTTAATGCCTTTTTATGAAGCAACTCCTTCAGACAACGAGGAGAAAATGGCACCTACGTCATGGTGTGAAGATGCATGCATTCAAGGTCTGGTTGCATGGGGCTTTGTGGAAATTGGTCTAGCGGGAGATGTCCCTACCCGTGTCAGGAGGGTTGGAACTAGATGATCCTGCCGTTCCATGACTTGTGGAATGGTTGAGGTTGGAGAAAACCTTTAAGGTTATGCAGTCCAACCATTAACCCATCACTGACAAGCACTTCTCTAAATCAGGTCTCAGACAACACATTTTTTTTTTGTTTTGTTTTCCAAGGGGGATACCAGCCAGTTTTGTTTCAAGTGGCCCGAGGTGAAGGTAGAAGTTTGGGCTGGGTGCCTAGAGGGCTCTCAGGGCCCCAAACCCGCTGGTCAGAGGAGCCCCGTGCCTGGCTCCTGCCTGCTGACACCATGGGCATCCCTCCAGGGCTGTGCCCGGGCGTGGAGCTGGTGCTGGTGCCTCCTGGGGTTTGCTGTTGGTGGCACTGAGGTGCTGGCGTGGCAGCCCTGTCCCTCTTTTACTTGGAGAGAAAGGGCTGATCCCCGAAGCTGTCGGGGCGGTGTCTATCAGTGTGCTCCCAAGCCCTCCCCTGTCAGGGCCGCCGTCAGCCTTTGCCCCCTGTAGAGCCTGCTACCCTCAAGCAGATCAAACTCCCACCCAACCTGGTGCCACCTCCAAAGGTACTGAGGGTGCTCTCTACCCCCTCGTGCAGATCATGAAAATCTTTATCAAGGAGAACAGGAGCTCAGAGGCCAATTTCTGCATCTGGCAGGAACAGAAACTATTCAGCTAACGCTTCCAATATCCAACACAAAACATTTATTTTTTCTTCCAGCAGGGACTACGGGGTGCTGGGCTCATGCCGCAGATGCCGAGCAGCAGGGGGTGTGCTGGGAGGGGGTGGGGGCGTAGGGGGCTGACTGCGCTGGGGCCGAGGGGAGCTGGGTGCACTCTGTGTCTTCCAGGCAGC